>NC_026007.2:32051717-32241531 GCF_000442705.2 Elaeis guineensis
ACCGTATGAGATATGGCATGGTAAGAAGTCAAGTCTGAGTCATCTCAGAATTTGGGGTTGTCCGGCTCATGTCAAGAGATAGCAGGCGGACAAGTTAGAGTTCAGGTCTTTTAGAGCTCGATTCATAGGATATCCTAAAGAGTCATCAGGATACTATTTCTATGTTTTGGAAGATCACAATGTGATTGTGAATCGACTTGCTATTTTTTTTGAAAAATAGTTTATTCGAGATAGTGGCATTGGAAGAATAATTAAGCTCAAAGAGAATGTCTCCCAAGAGCAATGAGCTAAAAAACCTGAGGAACTAAATCAATTAGAACCAGTCCTAACACAACCTCTTCCACCTCATAGATCGACTAGGATTTTTCGTCCTTCTGAAAGGTACTTAGGTACTATACAAGAGGATGTAGAGGAAATGTTCCTCATAGAAAATGTGGCTCATGGTGATGACCCCAAGATCTACGATGAGGTGATATCAGATATCGACTCCGAGAAATGGTTAGAGACAATGAGATCAGAAATTGACTCGATGCACTCAAACCAAGTCTAGACCTTGGTAGATCTATCTGAAGGTATTGTACCTATTAGGTGTAAATAGATCTTCAAGAGAAAGATAGGTGCAGATGGGAATGTAGAGAGATTCAAGGCTAGGCTCGTAGCGAAAGGTTATAGTCAGCGCGAAGGCATTGACTATCAGGATACCTTTTCGTCCGTAGCCATGTTAAAATCCATCCGCACATTGCTTGCTGTTGCAGCCTATTTTGATTATGAAATATGGCAGATGGATGTGAAAACGGCATTCTTAAATGGATATCTTGAGGAAGATATCTATATGGAACAGTCGCTTGGTTTCACATCCAGTGATGATGATCACAAGATCTGCAAGCTACAAAGGTCTATTTATAGACTTAAGCAAGCATCTTGGAGCTGGAATACTCGTTTCAATAATGTGATCAAAATATTTGGTTTCATCAAGAACGAGGAGGAACCATGTGTGTTCAAGAAGGCCAGTGGGAGCGCAGTTATCTTCCTCGTATTGTACGTAGATGATATCCTCCTAATTGAGAATGATATTTTCATGTTGATCTCAGTCAAAATATGGTTGTCTAAGGAGTTCTCTATGAAAGATCTAGGAGAGACATCCTTTATACTGGGTATTAAGGTCTATAGAGATAGACCAAATAGGATGCTGGGACTTTCACAGAAGATGTACATAGTGGAGGTGCTAAAAAGGTTTAGCATGAAAAACTCCGAAAGAGGTTTAGTACCTTTTAGACATGGCATTCATCTCTCCAAGAAGATGTGCCCTAGCACACCTGAGGAGATTGAATGCATGAGCAAGATTCCTTATGCTTCCGTAATAGGAAGCCTCATGTATGCCATGCTATGTACACGACCTGATATAGCCCATGCTGTGAGTGTCACAAGCAGATATCAGTCGAATCCAGGCAAAGAGCACTGGACTTCTGTGAAATGTATCCTTAAGTACTTAAGAAGGACTAAGGATATATTTCTAGTCTTTGAGAATAGAGAACTCCAGATTCAGAAATTTACAGACTCAGACTTTATGTCTGATATTGATGATCGAAAGTCGACATCTGAGAGTCTGTTCATTTGCAATGGTGGTGCAGTTAGCTAGAAGAGTTTCAGGCAGATGGTAATTGCTGATTCCACCATGGAGGCAGAGTATATTACTTCATCGGAAGCTACGAAGGAGGCATTCTGGTACAAGAAGTTTGTCGTAGAACTTGGAGTGATGTCATTGGATGCCGTCCCTCTTTATTGCAACAATAATGGTGCCATAGCTCTAGCTAAGGAGCCAAGGTCTCATCAGAAGTCCAAGCATATCGAGCAGTGCTTCTATTTGATCCGTGATTACCTCGAAAAAAGTTATATCGAGGTTAAGAGAGTCGACTCCACAGATAATGTGGCAAACCCACTGATAAAGCCATTAGGCCAGCAAAAGATCGAAGCCCACCTTGAGAAGATGGGACTTAGATATGTAGCCAATTGGCATTAGGTCAAGTGGGAGTTTGTTAGATGTGTGTCCTAGATGTCAGATTGGCTGACACATTCTTGTACAAATATAAGGATAAATTTATAATTTTGACTATAAATGAATAAAAGGGTTATTCTACTATGATATTGTGTACATTATGTCTGTGATACATCCTTTGAGTTAGTAGGAATGTTAATTCATATTTTCAAGAGTTGAAAATTTAAGGCATGAATTCACATAACTAACTCATAAATAGCTCCTGACCATAGGATCATCATGAGGATGGTGATCGATCCGGAAGGTTGGTGTACGATCACTTTCTTAGGATAGATGTGTCTTGAGTCTATGGTGTGGAGACACCGGAGCGAGAGTACAGATATTCATTGAGAATGAGAGTACTGAGCGTGACCACCTCGAGCAGTCACAAGGAAGCCTACCTTCTCGTCGATGACTAGCTCGATGCTGCAGTTGTGTATCTAGTTCTTTGACCTGAGGTACATCGACAGTTCACCTTGAGTGTGTTATAGTTTGACTACACCATAACTCGATCTCCTAGTCATTCAAAATTTTGAGGTGTATGTTGGCGGTAACATATTCATTGTAGGAATCAGATTGCACCAAGATGGGATCTATCAACCTCGGTAGATGAGAGGAGTAGTTCTATGATGATCGAAAGATTGAGTCCTTAAGTCCATGGCCATGGCAGAGTGAAATAATGGAAAAGAGTTTTCCATTAAGGTTTTACATCAGACTTGGATCGATCGATTGATTCATATGACTGATGTTGGATTTGATGAGTTCACCTTAACCCTAATTCAGTTGGAACTCATGATAGAAGAACTCAATCACATAGGTAGCTGCACCGAGAGGTTCGTCTTCATTTCTGATGGGTTGCCATCATATACTACTAGGTGTCACTGATGAATTTTGAAAGCAATTAGAATGATGTTGATGATCGATCATTCTAATTGTCTGAATCAAAAAAATTCTGATCCATCGAAAGGAGTTTCGATGATGTCGATGATGAGATCACGACATGTCTCATTACCATACAGAAATGAACCTAACTGGATCACACAAATAAGAGTTAGGGTCTGGATGTCATCAATTGAGCTAGTCCAGTTCGATTGATTTGGATTAGATCCAATTAGGTTCAAGAAAATCATGCTAGCACACGATTGAGCCTAACTTTCTCCTCATATAATCTTTTTCATCTTGACTGAGTCAAATATGATTTGACTCACCCAGAGAACCTTAATAAGATTTTTCTCAGTCTGACTGGAGCCAGTCCAGCTCAGAAAGGACTTGTCTTAATTCATGAGATGACTTTAAGACAACACCTGCTAATTCCTGTCACCTGCCATTTTCGTTTTAGGATATTGGTCAAACGTTGACCCATGGACCTTGGACTGAAGGCCACTTGGCAAGAGGTCATTGGAGAGTTTTTGTGGAGTGTCCACTTGCTAATTTTACCTTCAAAGTGGGTGCCATAATCAGATATGGTGTGCGCCCCAGGTGGATAAGGATAGAGTCCCATGAGATGAGGACTCTGATCCCTTGATCAACTTGGACTGTGGGGCACCAATCTCACTGTGCTTATCCAGTGTTGGCACCAACAGTAGGAGAGATTGTGGAAATTCTTATCTAATATGATCAGATGACATCACTCCATCAATCAAAATTTTTTCAGAATTAATTTAAATTTTTTGATTGATCGAATGATGTGGCACTGCATGGTGCAGTAGGATCTATTTAAACCCTGTCTGTGCCTAGGGTTTAGAGACTCTGTGCAATAACCAACAAAAGTCTGAATTCTCTCCACTTCTTCATGCCCCCTCTGCTCCTTTCCTTCCTTTCTTCACGTCCAAGAGGTTTGGCATCCATTTGGTGCTTGTCCAAGACATGGTGGCTCTTTGATTAGAAGGCTGCAGAGATTTATCGAGAAGTTGCTGCTCCAGCTTCAGAAGATCTTTTGAAGATCTTCCAGATTAGATCCAGATCTAATTTTTGGAATAAAGATTCACGAGGAGAAGATGATCCAGATCCTACTCGAGTGGATACCGATGGAGGTCAGGTGATTGCATGGCTATTTTAGAACCTCGGGCATTGCTGCGACCATCTACAGGGTAATCTTGTTACCCTAGAGATATTTCTCTATTCCTCATGATTTTAGATTTAATTTTAGATTTAATATCAGATAATAAGAATTAGATCTAATAGATCTTAGATCTGAAATTTCGTAGGATAATTTTTTTTGAAATATTCCACCCCAGATCTCATCAGATCTGGAAGATCCTACAAGGAAAAAGCTGGTTTTTCCTTCACGGCAGACTAGCTCTGACTCGCTCATCTACTCCGATGGTGATCGGAGGAGTATTTCTTTAGGCCCTAGGCCCGATCCAAAGTTCGATCGGCTCGAGGAGGTGGTCAGAGGTTGGGGTAGGCTATGATGATTGCCTGTGCGAGATGCACCTAAAGAGTCTAGAGAATGGGGAGGTAGCAGTCGATGGAGGTGATGCATTTCTGTTCTTGTTGTTATAGTTACAGGGCAAGCTTGGATGGTCTGTTCATCGCAGACAATTGCTTACAGCCACCTCATGATTAAAGATACAGAGGAACTTGCAATGCTTTATTTTTCAATGGCAGATCTGAGTCTTCTTCTTTTCCTTCTCTTTCCTTTGTTTACTTTGTTATTCTCTAATTTAAGTACTATTTTTAAGTTTTTATTTTATTTTTTAAAATTAGTTTTCGAGCTGAGCTCGAGTAAGGGTGGGGGGTTCGAGAATGCGGCTAGGGGCTCGAGGAAGCTATGATGACTGCTTGGTCGCTAATACCATTGATGGAGCTTAATATGCAATGACAAAGCCAGATATGCTCCTCACTAATATGCAGCGACAAAGCCAGATGTGCATAATATGCTGGGGGAACTGTCCAAGAAAAGATGTTATGTAAGATTATTAGTTATCATCTACAATGTATCAGCAAAAAAATAAGTCTCATCTAGCATTATATGATAATATATTGGTCTACTGGTACAAAGTTAAGGTATCATGATTTGCAGTTAAATAAATATGATACATAGTTATTTTATTTTGGTACACAGTTAATCTAATATGATATATAGTTATTTTTATTTACAAAGATTATAGATCATATCTTTTCGAGGTCGAAGCCACTGCAGTCGAGAAAAAAGCTCTGAAGGAGAGAGCTCTCATGCCGCTAGCTCGCATGCTTCTGTGCTACACATACCATGCAGTAAACTCTAATACTTTAGATATTCTTCTTTATGTTATTTTATCTTTTATTATCTAATATAACATTCTTTATAATGTCTTGATACTCTCAAGTTCGAATGATGTGGGGTCATCAGTGACCCCACAATCACACGGAGCCACGTCCAGCTCTCAGAGTCAGAAATGTGGCAGAGGACCTACCCTCTCAGCCCCTCTTTGACCTCGAGGGATGACTCAGGACCACCGAAGGGGTGACTAGGAGTTGGGTCATAGGATTCGACCACAGCTTCGACCCTCCACCAGCTTGAGAACTTTCGTCAACATCTTCCTCTCAGGGCTCGACAATCCAGATGTGGGTTGATGAACATGTGGAGGAGGTCATGCAGAGGTTTTGAAGCCAGTGACCTTAAAGCTTTTGAGATGCCATCCATGATATAGTTGTTGAGATTCTTTGAGATCCGCATCTACATGATCAACTGGACTCATTATCACAGCCATCACAGCAAGTAAGTCTATTAATAATTTTTTTATTTTAAATTTTTATACTTAGAAACTTCATGTGTTTAGGTTTGAGTTCGAAAATGAGATATAGGGGGTAAAAATTTAATCTAACCATCCAAACAATAGATCGAAGGCATCTATAGCTCCGTATCATCGAATAAAATATATAAAAATAATCTGTTCGAGAATCGAAGTAGTATATCAAAATATATACCTTCATATTGACATATATGCTTTCGTATTGAAATTTATTAATAATATTTTATTTTTCTTTGTTATAGGATGCTGAGATATCTGGCTCTCATTCACTAGCTGCTGGAAAAGATGTATAAAAGCAGGAGAAGGATGAGGAGGATGACGAGGAGGATCGTATATGATTTTTATTTGATATGTATGCAATTTTGATACTTATAAAATAATATTTGTATGTAAAATTATATAATTTATATTTTTAATATAATATAATTAATTTTATATTTATGATTATATTATATAATTATTATCTTATTTATAATAAATTTTAAAAAATATTATTACTTATTACTATGATTAAAGTAAATTTTAAAATATTTAATTATAATTTTTTTTAAAAAATTAAAAATTATTAGCGATGGTATTAGCAACGACAACTACCATTGCTAATAGTTTTTAAATTTTAATTAAAAAATTAAAAAACTATTAGCAATGATAGTATCAACGAAATCACTATCGCTAATAGTTTTTTAATAATTTAATTAAGAAATAAATTAAAATTATTAATGATGGAGCTTTGTCACTAATACCATCGCTAATTACCTTTATTAGTGACAGTAGATTTACTATCACTAATAATGGTAATTAACGATGAGATTATTTTCATTAGATTTTTAGCGATGGTTTGTCATTACTAATAGCATTAGCAATGACAAACTGACTATTAGCGACGGTAATTAGTCATTACTAATATATTTTTTTCTTGTAGTGAATTTTAGATACCCAAGCTCTCTTGGATCCTTTTAGATTTGTCATAAAGATTTCTTCTACAACCTACATATTTAACTAAATTAATTTTTAATTTTCTAAAATCACTCATATAAGCTTTATGTCCAAGTTTTCTACAATAAAAATAAGTGATATTTGAAGAAGAATTGGTTGAAGATTTTATATAGAGATTTTTCAAAAATTTTTGCTTCTTGAGAGGGATAAAACTAAGACCAGCTTTGTTGTATATTATTCTTTGATTGTTTAAAATTATTTGAAGCTTTTTTGATCTAAGAGTGAATTAGTCAACTATAAATTTAAGTTTTTCAACTTCTTTCTTCACAAATTGGTTTTCTAGAAGTAAACATTCTTTATCTTTCAAAAACTTTTCCTTTTCTTTAAGTAATTTTTGATTTCTTCTTTTTAGCTCTTTATTTTTCAAACCAAGCTTCTTTAATTCATCTAATAACTTATACAAAGTATTTTGAAGATATCAAAAGTGAAACTACATTTGGGTTTAGAAGTTATCTTCTCCTCATATGCCATGAGACATAGATTTACTATTCAAGACTCTTCAATTGAGCTAGAGTCCTTATTATCACTCCAAGTCACCATCATTGCTTTTTTTTTTATAGTTTTTATAGGTTTTCTTGAGAATAAGATATTCTACCTTGAAATGCATGTGTTTCTTGCACTGATAACACATGGGCTATTCCTCCTTCTTTTCTTTACTTGGTTCACACTTCAACGAAGATTTATTCTTAAAATTTTGCCTTTTTCTCCCCATGAATCTTCTAAATTTTTTTGATTATCAATGCCATTTCTTTATCATCATCTCCTTCTTTTGATTCTTCATTGTCTTCTTCCTTTTTGACTACGGACTTGAAGCTATAATCTTCATCTTCTTTGTTTCCTTCTTATTATTTTGCTTCATGATCAAGTATAGGTCCTAAGTGAGCTAAGAAGTAGCCTCCTCCAAGGGTAGTATACTGAGATCTTTGGCTTCTTATATGGCAATGACTTTGATCTCCCAAACTCTTGATAATGATTTGAGAATTTTACAAATAAGCTAAGTTTTAGAATAAAATTTTCTGAGACTCTTAAAATCATTTATAATATTAGTAAATATAATAAATATTTTATTAATGGACTCATTTTGTTCCATGTTTAATAACTCACATTTATGTACAAGCATATTTTTTTTGGACTTTTTGACTTGCTTAGTACTCTCATGAGTAACCTTTAGTTTGTCCCATATTTTTTTTATTAAGATATGTATAGAAATTCTATTGAACTCATTAACATCAAAAGAGCAATACAAAATATTTATGACTTTGTATTTAGCTAGACATTATCTAAGTCATTTTAATCCTTTTCAGATTTAGGATCAATAATGCATTTATAATGATAGTGAGTGTGTGTGGACCATTGACTATATATTGACCCAAGAAGTGATTTTGATAAATATAAAATATTTGAGTATATGTTGATACTAATGGTTGTTGAAGTGTATGTTGAGAAAGTTTCAGGAAACTAAAATCATTTTCAAGAAGGCTCAAGCCATTGCGAAAGTTTGAAGATAAAAAAAGTAAGTTTGGAAAGATGCATCACAAAAACAAGATAGTGAAAGCCAAGAATCAACCATAAATTTCAATGAGATGACTCTATTATGCAAAACTCAAGTGGCATAATTTTACGAGTCAACCCCAAAGATCTCCAAGTCGACTCTCTTAGATAACATAGAAAGGTATATTTTTCAATCTGAAGTACAAATTAATCCCTAGTTTTCTCGAGTCGACCCCTAGCCAACTTTGAGTTGACCTCTAGTTAGTCGAGTCGACTCTCTTAGATAATAAAAAGTCATATTTTTCAACCTAGACCTCAAGTCGACCCCCAAATTATCTCAAGTCTACTTCAAATCTACTTCGAATTGACCTCAAGTTGATTCGAGTTGATTTGACTGTGCTTGACAGTTCTAATGGTTTATTTTACAGAACTTACAAAAATATACAAAAACTCTCGAATGGCTAGTTTTGGACTGCTAATGGATAAAAAGCCCCTTTTGGACCCTCTAAAACTCTTAAATATCAACCAAACTTATTGAAAAAGATAGAGAAAAAAGAAAATAAAGAGAAAACCAAAGATTCCTTAATAGTTCATTCAAGAGAGTGTAATCAATTTTCAACCACCAATCTCTTGAGATTCAATGGATTTCAAGAAAAAGAAAAGAGTATTCCTTGTCAAGCTTCCTCAACAATATTCTTACGAGCTTCATCGACATTATTCTTTTGCTCTTTAGGAGCTTATTTCTTTTATATTCTCTTGATTACTTATTACTATAAACAAGTTTCAATTAGGATTGAAAATTAAAAAAGGCCAATCTAAAGCTTAAATTGGAGTGTATTGTTGTGAAAGCCTAGGAGTGGCTTTAGAAAATATTTTTGATTGATTTCTACCAAAAAAAATTAACTAAATTTTGATTGTGAGTCTGAGAAAATAATTATATCATAATCTTGAAGAAAATATAGTGGAATTCTTAAAAGTGTGCTCAAGGAACGGACTTAGATGTTGACTTTAGCATCGAACCATGATAAAAACTTGTATTTATGTGTAGTTTGTTGCTTTTTTTATTACTATCATTTGCTTCATCTTTTTCAGTGATTATTCATTGTAATTACTACACCTTTACTTTATATAATTTAAATTCAGTACATACTTGTTTCAATTTTTAAAAATCTAATTCACCCTCTACTTCGATTGTCTTATTGGGTAACACTATGACTTTTCATAAATCATAATTAAGTACTTGAATGAAGATGTACATGGGTACTTTTCAATAGGTGTAATTAGTGCCATTAAATAGTAGGGATTGGCTGGTGGAATGCCTTTCGACAAGAGATAATCTCATTTGGGCTACCATCCAATTTATGAGTCTTGATCATTTAATCAAAAGCTAGGGATTGAGTACTAGACTTTACTACCATTTATTATCTAAATAGACAACCCAAGTGTTGCTCTTTGAATTGATTTTGATGATTACAAAGTATTTGAGGGAATTACTAATGATTTTAGCTTGAAAAAAGACTTATTGCATTTCAGGGGCAAAATCATAATTTTATCAAGACCTGATTCAGAAGCCTCAAGAGCAAGAACAAAAGACGTGCAATCTATTGGAGGAAATTTTAACATTTTTGGAAGTATATTTTGTAAGAAAATCAAGTTTCTATTTTTGAGTCAACCCCATGAGTCGACTCATGGCTTAAAGGGCTAAACAGCACGCGAAAATTTTAGCTGGCACACTCTGTGAGTCAACCCCATGGGTCGACCCTTTGGTATGAGTCAACCCTATGAGTCGACCTCTGCTGCTCTGTAGGCCAAAATTATAGAACAGTCGTTTTCTGTTCTTTTTCACAGAGGTCGACCCCATGAGTCGACCCATGAGCATGAGTCGACCCCTGTGATAGAAAATTTTCGCAACGGCTAGTTTTTAATCTATTTCAATGACATTTAATGCTCATTTAATGTGCTCTAACGGCTCTATTTCAGTCCAGATTACTCTCCACTATTATTTGAAGTTATAAAAAGGGACTTAAAGGAGGAAATCAAAGATAAAAAAAAAAAGAGATTTGAAAAAGATTCTTCAAACATTCATTTCAACCCTAAGCAAAAGCCCACCAAAAGAGTTCAAGAAGCTTTTAATTCAAGTTCACCAACTCCTCAAGTGCTCATTCAAGTCTCCAACCACCCTGAGAAAATCTGAAAGAGCTTCCTTCTAATTGTGTAAAGTGTATTTAAAACTTTATTCACTCATTAAAGGAGCTTCATCTATATTTCTGTGCAATTAACTGTAATACTCCTTTTGAGTTATTATTTTTATTTTGGAAGGATTCCAAAACGTGAGAAGGTTGATCCGAACCTTGAATCGGATTGTATTAGGTTGGCTTGTACCCGAAAAATAAGTGTTCTAGCTTGGGATAGCTAGAGTCAGAGGTTTCGATGAGTGTATTCAGATTGAATACAGTTTAGTGGATTGAAATTTTCAAGTAGAAGCTTGGGGAGTGGATGTAGGTGCAAGGTTGACACCGAACCACTATAAATCTTCTTGTTTGTGTTGTGCTTAATTTCTCTCCTTTTAAACTTCTTTACTCTCTTGCATTCTTGCATCCAACTATTATCCTTGTATAAATTACACTCTCTATACTTATCTTACTCTTGTTAAATAATCTTCATAGTTGTAAATTAAGTTTAAATTTTTAAAAACCCAATTCACTCTCCCTCTTAGGTTGCATAGCTGGACAACAAGTGGTATCAGAGCTCGGTGCTCTAACCCTACTTTGATTTAACCATCAAAGAGCTAAAGATCTATGGCAACTCAAGTTGGCACTTTTCTAGCCGAGGGGCAGTCCACTAACCGACATCCACTTTTCAATGGATCAAACTATACCTATTGAAAAGCTCGGATGAAAATTTTTATTCAAGCACTTGACTATGATATGTGGAGTATCATAGTAAACGGACCACACACACTCATTAAAATTATTGATAGTGTGGAATCAACCAAACTCGAAAAAGAATGGGATGAGGTTGATAAGAAAATGGCTCAACTAAATGCTAAAGCCATGAATATTTTGTATTGTGCCCTAGATGCTAATGAATTCAATTGTATTTCAACATGCATGTCTGCTAAAGAAATATGGGATAGATTAGAAGTAACTCATGAAGGAACTAATCAAGTGAAAGAATCCAAAATTAACATGCTCGTGCATAAATATGAACTTTTTAAAATGGAGCATGATGAATCTATAACTGAAATGTTTACTCATTTTACTGATATTATAAATGGTTTAAAAAATTTTGGTAAGTCTTATTCTAACAGTAACCTCGTGAGGAAGATTCTTAAGTCCTTACCAAGAACTTGAGAAGCCAAAGTGACCGCTATCCAAGAAGCCAAGGATCTGAACATCCTACTCTTGGAAGAGCTTCTACGATCACTGATGACACATGAGCTGAGCATGAAACAACATCAAGAAGAAGAAGTCAAAAAGAAGAGGATAATCGCCCTCAAATCCATGGCTCAACTTGATGAAGAAACTGATGATACAAAAAATGAAGAGCAGGATGAAGAAATGGCTCTCATTACTAGAAGGTTTAAGAAATTTTTGAGAAAAAGGAAACAAGGAATGAGAAAGAAGCCACCCACAAAAGAGGAATATAGCAAAGAAAAAGATAAAGACCAATCCCTTATTTGCTACAAATGCAAGAAATCGGGACATTTTAAGTCTGAATGCCCACAACTAAAGAAGGGTCCCAAGAAGTACAAGAAGAAGGTCATGATGGCTACTTGGAGTGGAAGTGATGAGTCAAGCTCCGAAGAAGAAGACTCAAATAAACAAGCCAACTTGTATCTTATGGCACATAAAAATGAGATAAATTCTGCAACTCCTATTGACTTTACCTTTGAAGAACTTCATGAAGCTTTTTCTGATTTAATTGATGAACTAAAAAAACTAGGGGTAAAGAACAAAGAGTTAAAATCAAAGAATCAATCTTCACTAAAACAAAATGAGAGCATTTTAAATGAAAAATCTATCCTGTTTCAAGAAAACCTGAACTTAAAGAATGAAATTGCCAAGCTAAAACCAATAGTTGAAAAATTCACCTTAAGTTCTAATAAACTTAATATGATTCTTGAAAATCAAAAGGTTGTTTATGATAAGGCTGGTCTTGGTTACAACCCCTTAAAAAAATAAAAGTTTCTAAAAAATATCTATATAAACTCTTCAAACAACAAGTTCTCAAACACTACATGCTTCAAATGTGGTAGAATAGATCATAAGTCATACACTTGTCTCTCTAACAAATCCATTAATCTTAATGCAAAGAAAATATAGGTTCCAAAAGAAACCATTGTGACTAACCAAAAAAGACCCAAGAAAGCTTGGGTACCTAAAGTAAAAACTTGACTTTTGCTTGCAGGTGTGTCTAGCATCCCAAAGAGCAAACCAGAAATGGTATCTTAGTAGCAGATGCTCGAGACACATGACTGGTGATGAATCCCAATTGATCACACTTGATGCTAAAAATGGAGGGATAGTCACCTTTGGAGACAATGGCAAAAGAAAGATCATCGGTATAGGTAACATTGGTATCACTCCCTCCAAGTATATTGAAAATATTTTATTAGTAGATGGTTTAAAACATAATTTATTAAGCATCAGTCAATTTTGTGATAAAGGATACAAAGTTATTTTTGAATCTTCTGTTTGCATTATAACTAGTCCTGTTAATGAAGGCATTAAATTTGTTGGGCATAGACATGGTAACGTTTATATGGTAGATTTGAATGATCTATCCAAAATAAACATGCAATGCCTAGTATCCTTGAATGCCAAGATTAATGAGACTAATTGGCTTTGGCATTGTAGGCTTGCTCATATTAGCATGCATTCACTTTCAAAACTCATTAAGAAAGAATTGATTATTAGTCTACCCAAATTGAACTTTGAAAAGGATAGAATTTGTGATGCATGCCAACTAGGTAAACAAACAAGAGTTTCATTCAAATCTAAAAATATTATTTCAACTTCTAGGCCATTAAAATTATTGCACATGGATTTATTTGGACCTACTAGAACTACTAGTCTAGGAGAAAAATGATATGGTTTTGTAATTATTGATGATTTCTCTCGTTTTACATGGGTTTTCTTTTTGACACACAAGGATGAAATTTTTCAAATTTTCTCTAAATTTTATCGAAAAGTCACAAATGAGAAAAATTTTTCAATTCAAAATATTTGTAGTGATCATGGAACCGAATTTGAAAACTAAGATTTTGAAAAATTTTATGATGAAAAAGGAATAGGCCACAATTTTTCGGCACCTAGGACACCCCAACAAAATGGAGTAGTAGAAAAAAAAATAGAACCCTTGAAGAAACAGCCCGTATCATGCTATGTGAAAGCAACCTTCCAAGATACTTTTGGGCGGAAGCTATTAACATAGCATGTTACATATTAAATCATACTTTAATTAGACAAATTTTAAAGAAAACTCCCTATGAGCTTTGGAAAGGAAGAAAATCAAACATTGTATATTTTTATATTTTTGGTTGTCGATGTTTTGTGTTAAACAATGGTAAAGAAAGACTAGAAAAATTTGATACAAAATCCGATGAAGTGATTTTTTTTTGTTACTCCTCTTCTAGTAAAGCTTTTAGAGTTTTCAACAAAAGAACCTTAGTAGTAGAGGAGTCAATACATGTTGTCTTTGATGAAACTAACGATCTTCCTTCAAGGAAGAATGAAGGTTTTGATGATGCAGATCCTCTTATAGAAGGGATGAAGGAGATCACTCTAAAAAATTCAATAATTGAAGATGATGAAGCACATGAAGACAAACAAGATGAGAAAGGTGAAGAACGATAAGAACAACCTCAAGGTACAAATAATCTACCCAAAGAATGGAGGTATGATCATAATCACCCCAAGAAACTAATCATTGGTGATCCTACACATAGTGTAAGAACTCGTTCCTCACTTAGAGATGCATTCAATCATTTTGCTTTTGTCTCTTATCTTGAACCTAAAACTATAGATGAAGCTGAAAAAGATTATAATTGGATTAATGCAATGCAAGAAGAACTTAATCAATTTGAAAGAAATAATGTATAGACCTTAGTATCAAGACCTAAAAACTATTCAATAATTGGCACAAAATGGATATATAGGAATAAATTGGATGAACATTGAAATGTAATAAGAAATAAAGCAAGATTGGCTGCAAAAGGTTATAATCAAGAAAAAAAAATTGATTTTGGTGAGACCTTTGCATCTGTTGCTAGATTAGAGGCAATTAGACTTCTACTTGCATATGCTTGTTTTATAAAATTTAAATTATTCTAAATGGATGTCAAAAGTACTTTTTTTAAATAGAATATTACTGAAGAAGTTTATGTAGAATAACCCCCAGGTTTTGAAAATCATGTTTTTCCTAATCATATTTTTATATTAAATAAAGCTCTATATGGTTTGAAACAAGCACCCAGGGCTTGGTATGAAAGGCTAAGCAAATTTTTACTCAATAATGGTTTTTCAAGAAAAAATGTAGACACAACTCTTTTCATTAAAAGAAATCAAGATGATATATTAGTTATACAAATATATGTTGATGATATTATTTTTGGGTCTACTAATGAAACTCTTTGTCAAGATTTTGCAAAGCTCATGCAGGGAAAGTTCGAGATGAGCATGATAGGAGAACTTACATTCTTCCTCGGACTTCAAATCAAATAAATAAAGAAAGGAATCTCCATCACCCAAAATAAGTACACAAGAGAATTACTCAAAAGATTTGGAATGGAGAACTCCAAACCAATTGGCACACCCATGAGCCCAACATGTAAGCTTGACAAGGATGAAGAAGGTAAAAGTGTAGACTTAAAATTTTATAGATGCATGATTGGTTCTCTATTATATTTAACTGCTAGTAGACCTGATATTATGTTTAGTGTTTGCCTATGTGCTCGCTTTCAATCAAATCCAAAAGAATCACACTTGAATGCAGTTAAAAGAATCCTTAGATATTTAAATGGTATACAAACTCTAGGATTATGGTATTCTAAGGACTCACTAATTGACTTAATAGGATATTCAGATGTCGATTTTGCTGGATATAAATTAGATAGAAAAAGTACTAGTAGAACTTGTCAATTTCTTGGAGTTAACCTAATCTCTTGGTTTAGCAAGAAACAAAATTCGGTAGCACTGTCTACGACCGAGGTCGAATACATTGCGGTCGGAAGTTGTTGTGCTCAAATCTTGTGGATTAAGCAACAACTCGAAGACTTTGGTATCAAACTTAATGAAACTTCCATAAGATGTGATAATACTAGTGCTATAAATCTCACTAAAAATCCAATTCAATATTCTAGATCAAAATATATTGAAATCAGGCATCATTTTATAAGAGAACATGTCCAAAATAAAGATATAATTCTTGACTATGTTTGTACTAAAAAATAATTAGCTGACATCTTTACCAAGGCCTTAAGTGAAGATAGATTTTATGAAATTAGGAGAGAACTAGGAATCCTTGATCCATCTGCTTAAGTGTCTCTCTGATTTCAAGGTATCACCACTAAAAATCCTTTTAGCTTAATTCTCACATTTTTTTTTGAGCTCAAAAGCCCAAAATTATCATTCTCATAATCAATTTTTGGATAAACATCCTTCGCCTAATGGTTCAAGTTTTTTTTTTCAAAATTATTTCATCATTTTTCTGAATTTCTCTGTACCATGAGTCGACCCTCAGGGTCGACCCTAGGGTAAATTTGTAATATTGACTAAATCCTTCGGACGCCTTCTTTTTGTTGGAAATCTCTCCTTGAGCAGACCCAACTCTCCGCCTTCATCCTTCCACCAAAATCAAAAGTCTCCCTCTCTTCTTCCTCAAATCTAAGTTTTCCCTCAAGATCCCTCTCCCACCATCTCTCACCCTCTAAATCGCCCTCTTGGAACCAAGTTCCTCCCCTTCTCCTTCTTCATTTGGAGCGATTCGAGCTTACCTTAGATTCTACCCATTTTCTCCAAATCGGGATTTCACTTCTCCAAAATCCTTATCTTTCCACTAAAAATCCTTCATTTTTCCCTCACATTTGCTCTCCTAAGTTCTGTGCTAGTCCTACCTGTGCAAATGGCTCCGAAGATGAAGCTTCCACAGAGGAGGAAATCAGTTCGTGGGTTGGAGGAAAGTGTGCGCTGAAAGAGACAAGCAACCGAGACCACTTCTGCTTCAAACCCTGCTTCTGCTTCAGCTCCAGCTACAACCCGGTCACCAATCAGCCCTAGTAAGGTACCCCTCTTTGATAGGAAGATAGAGCCCGGCAAAAATATTGATTTCAGATTTTTTGAAAAGGAAGGGTTCTCTATCGGATCAAAAATTAAGGACCAAGGTTGGAAATTCTACTGCTCTCTAAAAGAAAATACTTATGTGGATCTTGTTAGAAAATTTTACCTGAATTTAGGATACAGCAATGAAACAGTAAAATCCATAGTGAAGGGAGTAGACATTAGCCAAGATCCTGTGCTTTTGAGGGAAATACTTCATTTACCTTGTGAGGGGTACACAAACATGGAACTCTCAAGTAAAGAGGAAGGAATAAATGTTATTCTAGGGAGAACCTTCACTGGAAGTCTGAACAAATTAGAGGCAAAGATTCTTTTCATTGAGATGAGACTGCTGCACCACATGGTAACTAAGTTATATTTCCCTAGAAGTGGTAGACATGATCTTCTCTCTGGTCGGGACATCTGTATTATGTATCATGTTATTACTCAAACCCCCCTGAACCTCCCGGCATTGATGTTTGAGGCTATGAGAGAGACCTTGAATAGATCCAAGGCACACTTGCCTTTTGGTATGGCTCTCACTTTAGTATTTAGGAGGTTCGGAGTTAGCTTTGAGGGGGAGGCAGTAGCTAGGCTATCTCACTCCGACACTATCAACCGCCATACTTTGCACCGCATGGAATTTTTCAAAACTGATGGTGGTTGGACAAAATGTGTGGATGAGAGAGCTGAGGACAGAGCAGAGGAGGAAGGACCATCCTCACCCCTCTGTGATCACAGAGCAGCTTCACCAGATATTCAGTTTATTTCTGATCACGAGACTGGCCCGTCAGAGTCTGCGAGGAGACATGCTTCAGTTCAGCAGCCGGACAGCAGCGCACATCCTTCTGAGATCAGATTGGCTGATGATCAGATAGAGATGATATCTCAGCATGTAGCTTCCATACTATCTCATCAGATGGGCACTTCGGCTTTTGCTCAGGGATCAACATCTCATGATGTATCTGATCAGACATTGATCCCCCATATCTTCACTATTTTTCAGATGATTTCAGATCAGTCAGTACGCATTGAGCAGCTTGAGGGTTGTGTATTGAGACTGACTAGCAGAGTACTTGACTTGCAGGGGCAAGTGTTAGCTCTAGCCCATCCACAGCCACATGAGGACATCACTAAGGTCTCGGACCTATCTGCAGAGGCAGCCAGACTACGAGGAGTCTTAGAGAGTGGTTTTGACTTTTTGAGGAGAGAGATTAGGGGCTCTAATGAACATGTTTCAACTCAGTTCAGTGCCCTGATGCAATCTATTTTGAGAGCTCTGAACCTTCTGGACACCGTCAGACTCTCACCGTAGCTCAGTCCTTTGCTTCTCAGCCTTCAGGATCTTCTCACCCCTCCACTCGTGCTGGCACCTCTACCCGTGGCAGAGGCAAACATGGTCGAGGTCGAGCTCGTGGACATGATCCTTCATCTCCTCACCCCATCTCTGATTCATCAGACTCCGATCCATCCAGCCATGATATCTATTAGATCCAGTGTAATCTGTCGTTTCTTTAGTTTTTGTCTAGGATCTATCTTGTGGGCCATGTAATGTAATGTTAACTGATTGACTCTTGGATAGTTTCTATCCATGTCTTTTGTACTCTAAGTCAACACTTATGTATTGAAACATCTATGTATTCAGTCATCTTTTGGATATATATATATACACTTTGATTTTCAATGAATATCTTTGAATGTGATCAAATTGAATTACTTTTAAATTATGAAATACTTGAATAGCAATATCTTTTAAATGAGCAAATTGATATATCTTTTACAATTGCTATATTGAGGGGGAGTAAAATAATAAACAATAGAAACAAGCAATCAAAGAAAAGAGCTAAAGAGGTAAATTTGTGGTATCAATTGATGGAATAGAGAGAATACTAATTGATGCTGTCAAAAAGGAAGAATCTCAATTGATGCTGTCAAAAAGGGGGAGTAAAGAATCAAAATCGAGATTAAGCAATAAGAGCAATAAAGATTGAACATTAAGCAATAAATCAAGATTGAGAAATAAGTAATAAAGAATGAGTAATGAGTAAATTGATAAGCAAATGGGCACATGTGTCATATGCCAAAGAATCAAAATCAGCTTTTTCTTTCCAAGCAAATGCACTTATAAGCAAATTTCAAATTTATCTTTAAACTGCTTATGATGCATCTCGTTTCAATACTTGGTTATAATATCTAAGTGATGCATCTTCATAAATTTGAAATTCATGTTCAATGCTTTATATATACTTTTGCTCAAGTATTTTGTCATCATCAAAAAGGAGGAGATTGTTGCTCCTTGAATTGATTTTGATGATTACAAAGCATTTGAGGGGATTACTAATGATTTTGGCTTGAAAAAAGAATTATTGCATTTCAGGGATAATAAAATCATAATTTTATTAAGACCTGATTCAGAAGCCTCAAGAGCAAAAATGAAAGACGTGCAATCTATTGGAGGAAATTTCAATATTTTTGAAAGTGTATTTTGTAAGAAAATTAGGTTTCTATTTTTGAGTCGACTCCATGAGTCGACTCATGGCTTAAAGGGCTGAACGGCACGCGAAAATTTTAGCTGGCATACTCCGTGAGTCGACCCCATGGGTCGACCCCTTGACATGAGTCGATCCTATGAGTCGACCTCTGCTGCTCTGCAGGTCAAAATTACAGAACAGTCATTTTCTGCTCTTTTTCATAGAGGTCAACCCCATGAGTCGACCCATGAGCATGAGTCGACCCTATGAGTCGATCCCTGTGACGAAAAATTTCTGCAACGATTAGTTTTTAATCTATTTCAATGATATTTAATGCTCATTTAATGTGCTCTAACGGCTCTATTTCAGCTCAGATTACTCTCCACCATTATTTGAAGTTATAAAAAGGGACTTAAAGGAGGGAATCAAAGATAAAAAAAAAAAAGAGATTTGAAAAAGGTTCTTCAAGCATTCATTTCAACCCTAAGCAAGAGCCCACCAAAAGAGTTCAAGAAACTTTTAATTCAAGTTCACCAACTCCTCAAGTGCTCATTCAAGTCTCCAACCATCCTGAGAAAATCTGAAAGAGCTTCCTTCTAATTGTGTAAAGTGTATTTAAAGCTTTATTCGCTCGTTAAAGGAGCTTCATCTATATTTCTGTGCAATTAACTGTAATACTCTTTTTGAGTTATTGTTTTTGTTTTGGAAGGGTTCCAAAATATGAGAAAGTTGATCCGAACCTTGAATCAGATTGTATTGGATTGGTTTGTACCCAAGAAACAAGTGTTCTAGCTTGGGATAGCTAGAGTCGGAGGTTCCGACGAGTGTATTCAGGTTGAATACAGTTTAGTGGATTGAAATTCCCAAGTAGGAGCTTGGAGAGTGGATGTAGGTGCAAGGTTGGTACCGAACCACTATAAATCTTCTTGTTTGTGTTGTGGTTAATTACTCTCCTTTTAAACTTCTTTACTCTCTTGCATTCTTGCATCCAACTATTACCCTTGCATAAATTACACTCTCCATACTTATCTTGCTCTTGTTAAATAATCTTCATAGTTGTAAATTAAGTTTAAATTTTTAAAAACCCAATTCACCCCCCCCCCTCTTGGGTTGCATAGCTGGGCAACACCAAGAGAGATAGTGAATTAGATTTTCAAAAATTTAAACTAAGTATGTACTCAACTAATGTTTAGTTAAGTATTAGTACAGTGGAAGCAATAAGTAAATATGAGAAATATAGAAACTCAAGAAACTAAGAGAAGAGAAATAATCACACACACACACACACACACACACACACACACACACACACACACACACATATATATATATATATATATATATATATATATATATATATATATAAGTTTTATACTGGTTTAGTGCCAAACTCAGCACCTACGTCTACTCCCAAAGCATATTTCTTAGGAATTTTACTAATTTTTTTAAGATTATAGCATGATTATTTTACTCAAACTTACAAGTAAACCCAATTGATTTTACCAATAGAATCAATCAGACCATACAATGCAATTCAAGGCTTGGATTGGTCTTTTCTTTAAGTTTTAATCCCAATTATAGCAAAAAATAATTTAATATTGAAAGACACAAATAAAAGCTTCCAAAGAGCAAATAAAAAGATCATTGAAGCATGAGTGGATATTGCTAAAGAGACTTGACATTTAATACTTCTCTTCTTTTTCGAACCCTCTAAAAATGCAAGAGTGTGGTGGTTGGAAAGTAATTGCACTCTCTTGAATGAAGTCTTAGTGTTTATTGCATTTTTTCTTTATTTTCCTTCATCTCTACCTTCTTCAATATGTTTGACATGCATTTAAAGCTCTTGGAAGGTTTGAGAATTAGTTTTTGATCATTGGGAGGCTAGAACCAACCCTTATAGCAAGTTTTATGCACTTATACATTTTTTGAAGAACTAGTTATTAAAGCTGTCAGGCACAATGGAGTTGACTCACAGGAACTTGAGATCAACCCAAAGTTGAGTTGGAGTCAACTCCGGGACAAGACAATTTTGAAAACTCTCTGTGTTTCTCTTGAGACCATTCTGGGGTCAACTCGTAGTTTTACGCACTTAAAATTTTGCATATCAGAATTGTGTCATTGGAATTTGGGGTCAAATCTTGACTTCAACTTCATTTTTCTCACAATCTAGCTTCTTGAACTTGCATCTTTTGGCCTCAAATTTTTACAATTTCTTTAATATTCTTGGATCAAATTAAACTCTTGAAAATCTCTTTAATACATGTTTCAATAAATCATTAATTCCATCGTATACTCAAATATTTTATACTCACCAAAATCATTCCTTGGATCAATATTTTTGAAAATCAAAAAGGTCACGTACACACTAACTACCCAAAATAAGGCTCTGCAACCAGTCACCTTCAACCTTCTACCCTCCGTTACGAAATATCCCCCCTATTTATCAAAACTATGGTTTTAGAAAGAAAATAGAGGAAATTAAGATAAATTTTTAAAGGTTTTAACTACCTGTGCTCCTCTTTGTATATTCCTCCCTCATAATAAAGAGTAGAATGTGCATCCCATCCATTGATCAAATCACAAAAACATAAAAAAATAGAAAAAACAAATCCAAAAAGATCGAACAATATTTTTTGTTGATTTGTGACAATGAGATTAGGGATGATGAAAATATTGATAACTAGATTATAAATGGGTATATAACCTTGTAGAATCAGAAAGGCAGAGCTTAAAATAAATTTAGAGAATTCTAGATCTTCATGGATAATAATGAAATAATGTTTCCATAATAGTAGAGGTTTTGATTGGATCATTAACATAAGCTAGGAGGCTAGCATGAGCATTAGAGCGACACATGAAAGTTGAAAGGAAAAATCAATTTTTAAATTAAACTAGATGCAAATAAAGATCAACCAGAAGCTTAAAAAGAAACTTGAGGAAAGAGGAAGCTAAATTAGAAGCTAAAGTAACTAGGAGGGATTAATTGTAGCTCTTCATCTTGCTACAAAGATGGCTTCCAATCATCTAAAACCCACCAAGCTACTTTGAAGGGCGACACAACCAAGAATTCTACCAATTAACCATGTTGCTATCCTCGAAACCTATCAAGGTTGATCTAGAATCTATAGACCGTTTATAGAATCTACTATGCAAAAGATTTTAATGGCCCATTTGGATTCATGGGCCCAAAATCCCATAGAATTCATGGTCTAGACCTATATAGTTGGAAAAAATAAGCTTATGATTGGCTTGTATTTAGAAATACTCAGGAGTCTGTGAAGTGGGTTGGCTTGAATCTCATAGGATAAAAAGAAAATTATAGGTCATTTTTTATCCTATGGGATTTGGACTGGTTCACTCCATCGGCTCTTAGGTATTTCTGAATACAAACCTAACCCAAGCTCATTTTCTCCAATTATATAGATCTAAACCATGAATCTTATGGGACAAGTAGGTGTAACTGTCAAGTTCTATAGTGGCAAACTCAATGGAGTTAGTTATGGTGATCCTGCTACAGTAAAAAAATATGTTAGATGTACCTTCTTTGAATGATGTTGCCCCATACTTCTTTTCTACTCCATAGGAAAAATCTTTTCCAAATCAAGCGATGAGAATGGATGGGAGATCCTGGTTCAGGAAAAACAAGCGATGAGAGGAAACCAAAGCTCTCATTTTCTGTTGCACAACTTCCTCCTTGCTTCTATAATATTGGTAGTTTATCCTCCTTAGCATCTGTGGTTGGTCCATGGTTTCCTTGTCAATGTGAAGGGGCGAGCAGCCCACAAAGTTTAAGATCAGAACTCATATCGTGGTTGTGGCTTGAACGCCGCATGCAAGTTCTTCCATATTTATTGAGTATGTGTTAGCCCTCTACTCATATCTTAGCTCATATGAGAGCTAGATTTGCTTCAATTGCTTGTCTCTTATCCTCAGCTCTACTCAAGTTAGCTTAATGAAAGTGGAATATGCCCAAGCAAAGTATATTCTGAGTGAAAGACCGACCGGTTGAGGAATGGATATGAAGAACTAGCTCGGCCTAGCTCTATGTCATGGTTAGCCTAAGAGCTCACCTCAGCTTCACTAGAAGGCTACCAAAGGGTACTAAGCCTGTTAAGCAGGTTCGCATGTCTCCTCTGCAATATAAAATTTGGGCCCATGAATCCAAATAGGCCCTGAGAGAACATGAGTAGACATGCACTAAGAGAAAAGAGACTTCACTGATTGTCAATTTTGAGTATGTAGGGTGTATTTACATGTCTAGGGCTCTTACACTGAAGGAAGCTTGGGATCCTTTTAAAAACTTGACTAACTTGTGAAACAGGATTTCTAGAATAAATCTTTGCCTTAAGGGCAACAACTAGAAATCTAACAAGTGCTTCTAGAAGAAACAAAATGAAAAATTGACTAAACTTTGAAAAATCCTCTTGAATTTAATGGATTATGGAATGGTACATTCATAATTATATTAAACTATGTCAACAGTATATCTATATGACAAATCTTCAATATAATGATTATAACATCCCCGTTCTAGCTTTATTGAAGTGATTCAACATGCATTGCAAAACCTACTGGATATTGGACTCTTGGAAGTGGTTTGAGCTTGAATTCACCTTGTACTAATATTCATAATTCCATCTTTGGACTCATTTGGTTCCCAGGAATTAGAGGGGGAAGTGGAAATTCCCAAAATGTGAAGAACAATTATCTTGTTTGGTTGGAGTTTTAAGAGGAGAGAAAATGAAAAAAAAATTTCTTATGAGAAAATATTTTTCATATTTTATGGAAAGTAAAAATCCATAGGAGAGGTGGATTTTGGAACTTTCGATGGGATGAATATTGATGATCCTTTTTTCTTTAAAAAAAATATCCTTTTAAGATCTACAATTAAAATTTTATAAAATATTAATGAATGGTTAAGATGAAATACTGAAAAGTGATATATGCCAATATTTTCATTTGCTCCTCCTTACAAAATTAATATAATATTATATTTAGTATTGTATTTATATTTATATTAATAAATTTATTATTTAATACATATATATTAGTATTGTATTAATATAATAAATCATTATAATCTAATATTATATTACAATATAATATTGTATATTTATATAAAGTTTATGAGTAAAAAGATATGATCTTATATTTATTAAGGATATAATAGTTATTTTATATAGTATTTTCAGGAAAGTGGATGCTTAGCCAAACATAAGCTACTCTAAAATTAATCATTTTTTCATGATCAATCAAACATGCTAAAATCATATTTTTAGAAAATAAATTTTCAAGAAGTTACTTTCTTGAAAGTTGATTTTTAGAAAGAAAAGTTCTTCCATTAAACCAAATGAGTCCTTTGATAATGATGCATGCTTCACTGCAACTTGACCAATTATGAAACTTAAGCTTATTGAGCATTTGTGAGTCAATTATCATTTCATATCCTCATCCTAATTAGTCATGAAAGGGTTCAAATATTGCCTAGAGCTCTTGTGGTAGTGAAGGATTTGTAATCAGCTTTCGATCTTATGTCAATCTTCGCAACATCTAGTGCATCCATATCTATTTTTTTGTGGTAGTGTTGGCCCCTTGTTTCAATCCTTTGGGGTGCTCCGTTATAGAATTTGATGCAAGAAGGTATAGGATAAAGAAATCACAAGTCTAAGCACACCTAGTCTGAGTCAAGCACTCTAAAATAACTTAATTTAGAAGACTATACTTGAAGATGCTTAATTTGGCCATGATTCACTTAATAATTGAAAACTGCTGTTACAGGCAATCTTCTGTTGCGCCCATTGTCGGAGAAGAGCACCCATAAAAGAAGTTCGTACTGATCGAAATTATGTTCGACAGAGACCCTCCGATGCTTAAGTCAGTGAGAAGTGATGAACAGCAGATAGAATATTAAAAGTGATAGAGTATCAGCTCAGAATTACCTTACCAATATTGTTCATTTACCTCTCTTTTATAGGTGATTCAGATGTAACCGTCGAGTACATGGTCTCACTTTTTATGGCACTAAAGGATAATTATCGGACCATATTCATGGAGTTAATGGGCTATTTATGCCCACTAATGATCGTGACATGTAGTTAATAACCATTTATAATGGTTAGACACATGGGTTCCGCACATTCTAATACTATGTGATCGTGAGATGGATGGTTACATCCACCACTGATCATGTTTTGACCATTATGCACTGATAGTTTCAGATAAGCCGACTATATATCGATAATAATAGTATGTCAGTAGTCGTGGAGATTCGAATAAGCATTGATTGGTAATTCTGATATATCGATGGTCATCGGTCGGAGATTAACCGAGTTGTCATGGTTGTCCATTGATGGCTGAGAATAATCAACCGTCGGTCGGTCAACTAATTGTTAGTTGGCATATTGTATTTATGAGATCGATTTAGAGTCAGAATCGGGGGTCAGTCGGTTGAATTGTCCCAATAGTTGCCCCCCACTCCCAAATCCAAGGTGAACTGATGTGCATATTGTCATGTGGTCTATCACGTTGGACGAAGGGAGTTGTCATGTTATGTGCTGCTTCGAGCTCCGATTTGGCTACTGGTATTAATAATTTTTGAAATACAAAAAATCTCCAACTGTTTTATTGTTTCAATATCTGTGAGATCATCATTGGGATGTTGTTTCAGAAAGATAATTCGACGCCTAGAGAATCCGGATGATTTAAGTAGATCTTGGTCACATGTCTGAACATCATTAGCTCTGAGCTATTCATGCAAATAATTGTAAGGTAGCATGATCTAAGAATAGGTACGTCGAATCATCCGATCAATGGTCGGTCTTGATGTAGCCACGTGTCGACATCCGAGGAGACCTGATTTGAATGATTTCATTTGGATCGTTGAGAGATCTTATATATACAAAGTCACTTTCATCTGGACTTTACTTTTGCATTTGTCGCTTTCCTCTGCAACAGAAGGTTCTGCCAGAAGGTTTTACCCTAGTACTAGGAGCTTTTCGAGTTTTGTTCCTTGCATCATCTTTGGCTCTAGGTCGAGTTCTCCTTTCCCTCTCTTAGGGTTTCTCTTCTTTTATGGTTTTCTTCTTCTAGGGTTTTTTTTTCTTCTTTAGTTTTCCATTTTCAATGATAAGTAAGAAGGCTTCATCTTCTCGAGATAGTCGGTCAGAGAATCAGATCGACGATTCTCCCTCAGGTCCAGAAATAAAAGTTTCTTCCTTATTCGAACCCAATGTTGAGCGGCTCTGAGAATAGTACCGTATCTCAAAGCAATATCACCTTTCCGCTTCTGGTCCAAATGATCGAGTGAACTCTCCTCCTTCGAGCTAGATCGCATTTTATGTTGAGGACCTTTGGGCCGATCTTCGATTTTCGATTTTGAAGTTCGTCCAGAATTTTCTTGATTATTATGGTCTCTGTCCTGCTCAGCTAGCTCCTAACTCTATCCGGCTAATTATTAGTTTTGCCTTATTATGTCATCTTATTCTGACTGATCCTCGTCTCTCTTTATTTTGGACTTTTTTTGTTTTCCGTCCTCACCCTAAGGCCAAGGGTTGGTGATTTTTCAACCCGAAGAAGGATCTTTCTTTTATCTCTGATCTTCTATCGACCATTCATAGATGGAAGAATCAATTTTTTTTTGCTTCTTCTTCATCTCCTTGGGGCTTTTCATCATACTGGGGTGATCCGAGAACTGACCCCAACGAGAATAGTCGGATGGATTCTGTTGGTCGGGAAGACTTCCTCCAATTTAAAGATATGAAAGTTCCACCTAGTGAGAGCTGATGACCGAATAAGCTCTCTATGATGCTGGACTTAGTTCGGTAACTTCTTTAGGTATAATATAGTCCGTCATTTTAGTTTTTCTTTTGTTTATTTCTAGATTCTATACTGATCTTTTTCTTTTGATTGTAGCTATGCGGATGAGGGCATAAGTTTTGACCGCCAACATCCATCTGCATACTGTCAAGAAGAGGGCAGCGACCGACGCTGGATCTTTTTGACCGTCGAGAAAGAGTCAGGTTGACACCCCATCGGTACCGACAAGAAAATCTGACATTCCGTCGGAGGTAGCCCTTGAGCCGATCCTAGCATTGTTGGCCCCAACAATGCTTCTTCTGACTAAAGCACCGTCTGCTGGAGTTGAGATGGTGAGAGATGAAGAAGCCATGACAAAACCATCAACAGCTCCATCGGTGGGGGTTCGGGCTGAATCAGCAGTCGTAGCCGAACCCGAACAATCTGCTGCTGTACTAGTGGTTCCTCTAGTGGAGCGATCTCGAGTGCAGTATGTACTGACTTTTCGACAGTCTCAAGTATGCGATCGCTAACTGAAGATCGGGGGAAGGTGCCGACTACTTCTACCGATGATGGTATTGGAAATAGTGTCCCAAAGTCAATCGTTAGTCTGTTGACGGTTATGCTCTTTCTTGTATTAGTATATGAATTATAAATTAATAAAAATTATTTTGGTATTTTTCATCACAAATTGTATCATCTTGTAATGAACTCCTGTATTGTGGTAAAGTCTTTAGGACTATTTAGACTCGACAAAGAAGGATTTGTCGTTTAGTCCTTAAACCTGTTCGCGACCAAATGATATGTTGTTACCAAGGACAACAACATTTATCAAGCATAGGTCGTTGTGTGCCATATGGATTGGTTGTCCTCTTAACCAAGGAGTGTGGAGACACTGGTATGGCATACAGGTGAGATGTAAGGGTACATCTGTACTGAATGTGACCGACTGCGGAGCTTTTTCTGCTGTCAAGATTTGCTCCGATGGGATATGGGTATAACTATCCCTCCGACCTGAGACTGCCACAGTGACTTGCAAGCAACTCACTGTACTTAGGCACTGGACTACCTGAATTTCTAATTCAGTAATGGAAGGCTGCTGGGTGTAGTCAAGTACTTGACTTGTCGGTGCGTGTGTCAAGATGGGATTGACCACTCCAGTTTAGGAGCTGTGTACAGTCGTGTTTCAATTTAGCAAAACTTTGACCAGGGTAGTTTTAGTGAGGAGTCACAGGACTGATTGAGTTAAGCACGATTCGGATGATCTGATCAAGGTTGACAGTTTAACCCTGAGTCGTCCTATACACAGGGGTCAAAAGGGATGAATTATACAGTAACCATATTCGCGTAGGTTTTAAATGTTGCGATTGCGACTATTCGACTTATCCGAACGTCGGGTATCATTTCTAGATGGTCACTTTGATTAGTACAGAAATTAATTTCTATGCTACCAGCTTAGGTTCGAACCTGTGGGGTCACACACATTAGAGGTTCCTATCTGATCTGATGGCTGGTGAAGAGTCCCACTGGACTGAAACTCTTCGACCAAGAGTCCTAATGCTCAGGAACTCTGAGTCCTATGTGTCTGAGACTCTGTGATTAAGAATTAGGATTCTCTGATCATGAGTTTCACACATTTTGGGTATCGGGGTCAAGAGTCCCACTGGTTTGAGACTCTTCGATCAGGGTTTCATATCGATGGACTTTGATGCCCGATTGCCCATCAAATTTGGACTCGATATTTATGAGAGATTTAATTAGTAATTGGATCACTAATTAACTCAATTTGATTGAGTAATTATTTTTGGATCAAGTTCAATGGAATTGGATTCAGTTGGGTTTAACCTATTAGGTTAAAAGTTGACCTAATCGTCAAGGTGGTTCGGTCCCTGATCTGATCAAGGGTTGGGCTTAGTCAATTTTTGATTTGATTAGAATTTTATTGAGCCTAATTAAGCCTAATTGTGTTGGGTTTAACTTAGTCTAATTGTACCTAACCTATTTTAATAAGGTTGGTTCAATTAGGTTTGAAACCACCTTTGACTTATCTCGTGAATTTTTCCCACGCAGAAGCCTTCCCACGCCCCTCCCTTATGCACCATTTGGGTGGATAAAGATTGGTTGGTTGGCCATTCAAATTCAAATGATGTTTGAATTTGAATGGGCAACTAACCCATGCGCCACCTTATCTATTTGTGCGCCCCTTGCTCTACATGAGAAAATATTTCTCGTGTAGACTCTCCACACACAAAGAGCCCACGCCCCTCTCTTCTCTCACCTTGAGTGGATAAGGATAGGTTGGTTGGCATTTGAATTCAAATTTGATTTGAATTCAAGTGAGCAACCACCTAGCTTTATCCTCTCACGCGGTGAAGATGCGGTAAAGACATGGTCTTGCACTGTTTTAAAAAGGGAAGAGAAGGTGGGGCATGCACATGACTTTCTTAGAGAAAGGGTGGCATGAGAAAGGGCCTCTGTGTGAGAAAAGAAAAGAAAAGAAGAGAAAAGAAAAGAAGAGAGAAAGGGCGCAGGGTCATCTGTGAGTACCCTAGGATTTCTGCCTAGGATTCGAAAAGTGAGAAGGTGAGCTACGAGTATCGTGAGTCCACCAAACTTCAGAGAGAGCTTCATCAATCTCTCTACTATCTCTGCTGATGATCTGGAGCATCCAAAAAATCAGCAGACACCGATCGAAGGAGTTCGATCAGCATCAGCCGTCAAAAGGGTTCTGCAACGAACTAGCATTCGTGAGGAGCCGATCAGATCGGAGACTTCGTGTGGATGATCCGTAGAGGTCAGACATACTGTGTGGCTATATTACGATGATCAGATCTTTCCGACGGTGATCAGACTGCAGCGATCGACTACCTGCACGAAGGTAATGTATTCTGAAAGTAACAGTAAAACATTTACTGTAGAATTTAAAATTTTAAATTTAAATACATGCTATATATATCATATTTAGATCCTTGTATAGGGTTAATACATATTAATTAATTAGATTAATTAATAATTTCTGCTGTAAAATTATAATTTTAAAAAAATTTTAAAATTATCGTTTTACCCCTGCACTGAAATTCACTACAAATGGTATCAGAGCCAGGTTCTAAAATATGATATACATTTGCATGTGTAGATTAAGTAGTAATCTAAAAGTTTAAATTTAAAATTTAAATTTTGAAATTCAAAATTTAAAATTTGAATTTTAAAAATTGAAATTTAAAATTTAAAATTGAACCTTTACAATTAAGTCCTTTCGCTGCTTCGTCTGCATGGATATAATCGCTCGGCACCCTTACCGCCATAGAAGAACCCCATCGAATAGGAGGAGAGGGCCTTTAAATCCTACTTTTCTCCTATGATTGGACGACCATGGCAACCAACCCAATTAGACTACTTGCTACTTCGATCAAGTATATCTAAATATACCAATTTCAAAATTTAAATTTCAAATTTTAAATTTCAAATTTTGAATTTCAAATTTCAAACAAATTTCAAATTTCAAATTTTTGAATTTCAAATTTTAAATTTTAAATTTTAAAATTTGAATTTTAAATTTCAAATAAATTTCAAATTTAAAATTTAAAATTTAAAATTCAAAATTCAAAATTTTGAAATTTAAAATTTAAAATTTAAAATTTGAAATTTATTTGAAATTTAAAATTCAAATTTTAAAATTTAAAATTTAAAATTTGAAATTCAAAAATTTGAAATTTGAAATTTGAAATTTGTTTGAAATTTAAAATTTAAAATTTGAAATTTAAAATTTAAAATTTAAATTTTGAAATTGGTATATTTAGATATACTTGATCGAAGTAGCAAGTAGTCTAATTGGGTTGGTTGCCATGGTCGTCCAATCATAGGAGAAAAGTAGGATTTAAAGGCCCTCTCCTCCTATTCGATGGGGTTCTTCTATGGCGGTAAGGGTGCCGAGCGATTATATCCATGCAGACGAAGCAGCGAAAGGACTTAATTGTAAAGGTTCAATTGTAAAATTTATCATGAATGTGTTAGATTAGATCTAAAAGAATATTCATGATTTATTTTGATTGAGTTATTTTTTGTTATGTAATTAGTAATAGAATTGCTGTTTATGAAATGTACTGATCAATTTATGAAATGAGTCAACACATTTGGTGAACAGAAAATAAAACCTTTCAAATTTGAAAATTATTTTTGAAATACCAAACCCTGACCCATCAGCCCAAATACTTAATTAAAAGAATTAGGTGTTGTCTAGTTGGTCTAGAATTGTGAATTAAGACCTAAGACAATTGTATAAACTTGTGGGTCAATGGGTTAGATAGATTAGGTCCATAATTGGGTTAGACCTAAGGTTAGCTTAAAGAAATAGACTAAATTAGAGTAATTGGTCAAATCTAATCAAAAGTTGATTTAGATTAGGTCAAGGATACTCTAGACTCAACTCTAATAGTTGTAGTTGAATGGGTCCATGTCTTTAACTAGACCAAGATGGACTTAATTCATGGCTACGTGGTGGAACCCTATTTACTAAGTTGATTAAATTAAAATTAATAAATCGGTTGGTGTCTAAGATAAGTTCGGCAGTCTGACCAGTGGTTTTTAACTTGGAGCTACTCGTATTGATTCGATCTCTGACGAGTTAATGGCATATCCCTTCCATTGATCTCACTTACCTGGCCAACCTGGTGAGTTAGGTTTTGATTAGATCACTTGGTGTGTAAGGCTCACCCATGTCATTAGGTAAATCAGTGTGACTGATTTAGGTGCTCCTAATGTCGGCTTTAATTAAATCCTTTTTAATCTGACTTGGTGAAGTCAGTGGGAGGATTGAAATTGGCTGGTTAATTTTTTCTCTTCTATTCTTTAATAAAATCTTCAAAAATTATTAGGTTCCTAAAAATGATTAAGTTATAGTGATAACTAAGTCATAGCCTCCCATTAAGTGAGTGATAATGAGTCCATTAGTTTAATAATCACTGGAGGCCCAAAGGCCTGGTGCTTATTGACTAATAGAATTATCATTCATAATATGATCATTTGGTTGAGTCTTTCTGATGGTGGTCAGGTTGGCCGGCCAAAGTCGGGCCTGATCATTTATTGGTCAGATTCATCAAATCAAATCATGTTAATGGTTGGACCTAATCAGATCTTTTCAATGGAGGCCAAAGCCTACTGATTAGGTTCTGGGATAAAATTAATTACTAGAAGTTGTTTAGAGAAATAACTGGTGATGAACCTACCCATAGATGCACATGGGTTGACCAACCAAAGTTGGGCTCGTGTGTAGTCTGTGTGGATTCTAGTACCCACTAAAAAATTAAAGTAATTCTTCGAATTAGAGGTTGAGGCTACCGAGTTCGTAAAAGAAATGGGAGAAACTTTAGACTAAAGTTCAAGTCTTTAGTATTAATAATTTATGTACTAATAAAGGTCTGATTTTCCTTTATACAGCTATGGCCACTACCCTGTCGCTCCGATCATTATTAGATAATGACAAGCTCATGGGACCTAATTTCGATAGCTGGTATCGAAAATTGAAAATCATCCTTGAGCATGAACGGATCTTTTATGTAGTAACGGATCTGACACCTGAAGAGCCAGCCCCGAACACTAGAGGGACGGTCAGAGACACTTATCAGAAGTGGCTCAACGATCGCACCACCGTTCGGTGCATAATGCTGACGGTAATGAATGATGAGTTCAACCGCAGGTTCGAGAATGTCCAGCCGCAGGAGATGCTTCAAATATTGAATGACTCTTTTGGCATGCCTGATGACGTTGAAAGGCACAAAACTAATTGTGCCATTTTCAATGCTCGGATGAGGGATGGGGCCTCAGTCACTGATCATGTACTGTACATGATCGAAATGATTGAGCATCTAAGTAAACTGGGCTTTTTCTTGCACAAGCAGTTCGGTAACGATGCGATCCTTAATTCTTTGCCCAAATCTTTTCTCCCCTTTCTTACTCATTTTCGGATGACAAAATCTGTAGTGAAATACCACGGCTTGTTGGGGTTGCTGTAGAACTTTGAGAAGGACCACCAGCTCCATAAGGAGCCAGTGAATGTTGTGGGAGGGTCTTCTTCTGATCATCGACCCTTTAAGAAAGAGAAGAAGAACAAGAAGATGCAGCCGCATGCAGGGACGTCTGTACAGGGTCAGACCAAGAAGCGCAAGCTTGATCAGAGCCAGGCGGAGTACTTCTTTTGCAAGAAACAGGGGTACTGGAAGAGGAACTATCCTCTATACATTGCCTCCCTAGATCCGAACAGGCTGAAGAAGAAGCAAGGTAATTATATGATAATACCTTGCAACTTTTTCATTTGTGATACTACTGTCTGGGTATTGGATATCGAAAGCCCTTATCATATCTGTAATTCGATGTAGGGTCTGCAAGTCAGTAGGAGATTTGATGAAGGTGAGAGGTTCCTGAACGTTGGAGATGGAAGCAAAGTTTCAGTTCTAGCTTTAGGAATCATAAACCTTGTAATCAACTCTCGTAATGTAATTCTGAGTGAATGTCACTATTGTCCAAGTTTTTTATTAAATATTATTTCTGTAAGCCTTTTGGCCATGTACAGTTATGAATTTTTAATAAAAAAAATATTTGCAATATCATTTTGAATGGTGTTACAATGTTTGTTGGACAACTAAATAATAAAATTTACTTACTATCACAGCCTGTTAATATGGTTCAAACCTTCGATAAATGCCTTAGAATGGATAATATGTCAGAAGTCTACCTTTGGCACTGTAGGCTAGGTCATATCAATAAGAACAAGATAAACAGGTTGGCTCAAGAAGGAATTCTTGAAGTTGGTGATTGTGAATCACTTCCAACCTGTGAGTCCTGTCTTCTTGGGAAGATGACCAAATCACCTTTTATTGAAAAAGGTGAGTGAGCCAGTGAACTCTTAGGTCCGATACATTCTGATGTATGTGGACCCATGAGCTCAATTGTAAGAGGTGGATATTTCTACTTCATAACCTTCACAGACGACCTATCGAGGTATGGGTATGTCTACTTAATGAAGCAAAAGTCGGAGTCATTTGAAATGTTCAAACTATTCCGAAATGAGGTAGAAAAACAAACTGGAAAGTGTATTAAAACTCTTTGATCTGATCGAGGAGGTGAATACCTTTCTAATGAGTTTCTGACATATCTTGGGGAGAATGGGATTCTCTCTCAGTGAACTCCTCTAGGAACATCACAGCATAATGGTGTGTCTGAAAGGAGGAATCGGACCTTGTTGGATATGGTTTGATCCATGATGGGGTTTGCTGGTCTGCCGATCTCCCTCTGGGGATATTCGCTCGAATCAGCTTGTTACCTTCTAAATAGGGTTCCGAGTAAGTCTGTTACCAAAACGCCATATGAGATATGGATAGGACGTAAGCCAGTACTCTCGCACTTTAGGGTTTGGGGGTGTCCAACTTATGTTAAACGTTTAATTACGGATAAACTTGGACCTAGGTCTGACAAGTGTTATTTCATAGGATACCTAAAAGAGACCAAAGGGTATTATTTCTACCAGCTGATGAGCAAAAGGTATTTGTCAGCCTTAAGGCAATCTTTTTGAAAAAGGAGTTCCTTGGTGAAGGGACTATTGCCTCTAAGGTCAAACTTGAGGAAGTTCGGCAGGTGAAAAAACTGACACAAGTTGCTGAACCTGAACTGGATTTGGTTAGATCAGATCCGAAGTCCATTGTTCCTGCACCCTTAAGGCGGTCTAGTAGAGTACCACGTCAACCAGATAGATACTATGGTTTCTTGGTCTGGGATGGCGATCCTGTCGAACTTGATGAAAATGATGAGGATCCGATCACCTACATGGATGCAATGCGGAGACCTGACTCTGAGAAATGGCTAAAGGCCATGAAATTCGAAATGGAGTCTATGAAGGTCAACGATGTGCGGACATTGGTTGACCCACCCGAAGGAGTAAAACTCATAGGATGTAAGTGGGTCTTCAAGAGGAAAAGGGGTGCAGACAGAAAGGTGGAGACCTATAAAACCCATCTGGTTGTCAAGGGATATCATCAATATTTTGGTATAGACTATGATGAGACATTTTTTCCTGTGGCAATCCTCAAATCCATTCGGATTATGCTTGCGATAGCTGTCCATCTGGACTATGAAATTTGACAGATGGATGTGAAGACAGCTTTTCTAAACGGAGAGCTGGACGAAGAGGTGTATATGATACAACCTGAAGGATTCACATCCACAGATGAGTTTAAGGAGTGCAGGCTACAGAGGTCCATTTATAGACTTAAGTGGGCATCCCGGAGTTGGAACATATGTTTTGATAGGATGATCAAGACGTATGGCTTCGTTAAGAATGGAGAAGAACCCTGCATTTATAAGTAGGCTAATGGTCCAGTAGTGATATTTCTTGTATTGTATGTGGATAATATTCTCTTAATCGGGAATGATGTCCCTGCATTACAAGGAATAAAGATTTGGCTGTCGTCACAGTTCTCTATGAAGGATTTGGGAGAAGCTTCCTACATCCTAAGGATGAGGATCTATAGGGATAGATCTAAAAGGTTGCTTGGCTTATCCCAGTCCACGTACATTGATACTATGCTGAAGAGGTTCAGCATGGAGAATTCCAAGAAAGGCTATCTACCGATAGGCCATGGAATTTCTCTCTCGAAGAGGAATTATCCGACAACACCTCAAGAGAGAGAGCGTATGGGTAGAATTTTATATACTTCGACAGTGGGATCTATCATGTACGCCATGATATATACACGATCAGATGTGGTATACTTACTAGGGGTAGTGAGTAGATACCAATATGATCCAAGGGAGAATCACTGAAAGGTTGTTAAAACCATCCTGAAGTATTTGAGAAATACTAAGGACCAGTGGCTTGTTTATGGTGAATCAGACTTGAGACTTATAGGGTTTACAAACTCTAGTTTCCAGTCTGATTACGATGACAGCAAGAGTGTGTCGGGATTTATTTTTACCCTTAATGGTGGGGCTATCTACTGGAAGAGTTCCAAGCAGCACACTGTGGCTGATTCATTTTGCGAGGCAGAGTATGTCGCTGCATCAGATGCTGCCAAAGAAGTGGTGTGGCTGAGAAAATTCATCACCGAGCTCGGAGTAGCACCCTCTCTTGTTGGTCCAGTTCTACTCTACTGTGACAGCTCTGGAGCCATTGCTCAGGCGAAGGAACCGAAGACACACCAGCGGACGAAACATATTCTGCGCTGCTACCATCTTATCCGAAAAATCATGGATAGAGGTGACGTCGACCTTCAGAAGATCGATGGAAAGGAGAATCTGGCCGACCCATTCACTAAAGCCATTGCGGTGAAAGAGTTCGACGACTTCAAGTCGAAGATGGGTATTAGATACTGCACCGATTGGCTTTAGGCCAAGTGGGAGATTATTGGGAATAGTGTCCCAAAGTCAATCGTCAGTCTGTTGACGGTTGTGCTCTTTTTTGTATTAGTATATGAATTATAAATTAATAAAAGTTATTTTGGTATTTTTCATCACAAATTGTATCATCTTCTAATGAACTCTTGTGTTGTGGTGAAGTCCTTAGGACTATTTAGACTCGACAAAGGAGGATTTGTCATTTAGTCCTTAACCTGTTCGTGACCAAATGATACGTTGTTATCAAGGACAATAACATTTATCAAGCATAGGTCATTGTGTGCCATATGGGTTGGTTGTCCTCTTAACCAAGGAGTGTGGAGATACTAGTATGGCATACAGGTTAGATGAAGGGTACATCTGCACTGAACGTGACCAACTCTGGATCTTTTTCTGTTGTCAAGATTTGCTCCGATGGGATATGGGTATAACTGTTCCTCCGACCTGAGACTGCCACAGTGACTTGCGACCAACTCACTGCACTTAGGCACTGGACTACCTGAATTTCTAATTCAGTGACGGAAGGCTGCTGGGTGTAGTCAAGTACTTGACTTGTCAGTGCGTGTGTCAAGATGGGATTGACCACTCCAGTTCAGGAGCTGTGTATAGTCGTGTTTCAATTTAGCAAAATCTTGGCCAGGGTGGTCCTAGTGAGGATTCATAGGACTGATTGAGTTGAGCACGATTCGGATGATCTGATCAGGGTTGACAGTTTAACCCTGAGTCATCCTATACACAGGGGTCAAAAGGGATGAATTATACAGTAACCATATTCGTGTAGGTTTTGAATGTTGCGATTGCGACTATTTGACCTATCCAGATGTCGGGTACCATTGCTAGATGGTCACTTTGATTAGTACAGAAATTGGTTCCTGTGCTACCGGCTTAGGTTCGAACCTGCGGGGTCACACACATTAGAGGTTTCTATCTGATCTGATGGCTGGTGAAGAGTCCCACTAGACTGGGACTCTTCGATCAAGAGTGCTAATGCTCAGGGACTCTGAGTCCTATGTGTTTGGGACTCTGTGATCGAGAATTAAGATTCTCTGATCATGAGTTTCACACATTTTGGATACCGGGGTCAAGAGTCCCACTGGTTTGGGACTCTTCGATCAGGGTTTCATATCGATGGACTTTGATGCCCGATTGCCCATCAGATTTGGACTCAATATTTATGAGAGATTTAATTAATGATTTGATCACTAATTAACTCAATTTGATTGAATAATTATTTTTGGATCAAGTCCAATTGAATTGGATTCAGTTGGCTTTGACCCGATTAGGTTAAAAGTTGACCTAATCGCTAAGGTGGTTTGGTCCCTGATCCGATCAAGGGTTGGGCTTAGTCAATTTCTGATTTGATTAAAATTTTATTGAGCCTAATTAAACCTAATTGTGTTGGGTTTAACTTAGTCTAATTATGCCTAACCTATTTTAATAAGGTTGGTTCAATTAGGTTTGAAACCACCTTTGACTTATCTCCCTACTCCACCTCACCTCACTTGCGCCTATTTGAATTCATGAGAAACAAGTTCTCATGAATTTTTCCCATGCAGAAGCCTTCCCACACCCCTCCCTTATGCGCCATTTGGGTGGATAAAGATTGGTTGGTTGGCCATTCAAATTCAAATGATGTTTGAATTTGAATGGGCAACTAACCCATGGGCCACCTTATCTATTTGTGCGCCCCTTGCTCTACACAAGAAAATATTTTTTATGTAGACTCTCCATGCACAAAGAGCCCACGCCCCTCTCTTCTTTTGCCTTGAGTGGATAAGGATAGGTTAGTTGGCATTTGAATTCAAATTCGATTTGAATTCAAGTGAGCAACCACCTAGCTTTATCCTCTCACGTGGTGAAGATGCGGTAAAGACGCGGTCTTGCACTATTTTAAAAAGAGGAGAAGGTGGGGCATGCGCATGACTTTCTTAGAGAAAGGGTGGTGTGAGAAAGGGCCTCTGCGTGAGAAGAGAAAAGAAAAGAAGAGAGAAAGGGCGTAGGGTCATCTGTGAGTACCCTAGGGTTTTTGCCTAGGGTTCGGGAAGTGAGAAGGTGAGCTACGAGTGTCGTGAGTCCACCAAACTTCAGGAAGAGCTTCATCAACCTCTCTACTATCTCTGTTGATGATCCAAAGTATCCGAAGAATCGACAAACATCGATCGAAGGAGTTCGATCAGCATCAGCCATCAAAAGGATTCTGCAACGAACTAGCATTCGTGAGGAGCCGATCAGACCGGAGGCTTCGTGTGGATAATCCATGGAGGCCAAACATACTGTGTGACTGTATTACGATGATCAGACCTTTCTGACGATGATCAGACTATAGCGATCGACTACCTACACGAAGGCAATGTGTTTTGAACACATAACAGTAAAACATTTATTGTAGAATTCAAAATTTTAAATTTAAATGCATGCTATATATATCATATTTAGATCCTTGTGTAGAGTTAATACATATTAATTAAGTAGATTAATTAATAATTTTTACTATAAAATTATAATTTTGAAAAAGTTTTAAAATGACCATTTTACCCCTGCACTGAAATTCACTACAGATGGGTCATCCGCAAGCCTTCCCACCTTCTTCGACATCTGGATCTCGATCGATGAGTCGGCTCTGACCAATCATTATTGGCTAGATGACTCATCGAAGTTGTTCTTCTCTTGACTAATAGGGTGAATAGGAAAAATCGGACGGTGTCCAAGATATTTTCTTTCTTTTACCCGATGATACTTGGGATAATTTTTTGACATTCATTTTCTCTCTTTTTTTTGATCTGACTCGACTTATTTTTTCTTTTCAATGGGTGCATGATATGCATGCTTTAGAGAACAGATATTGAAAGATCACCGACTTTCATCGATCATGGATGGATAAGGTGGCAGCCGCCAATGATGAAAAGACTGCTGTGGTCGAACAACTCTACATGGTAATTGAACGGAAGAAGAAGCTTCAAAAAGAAGTCTCCCGTATGGCAGCCGACCTTCAGTCCTCCAGAGTCGAGCTTGAGTTGGCTCATCAGAACATTACGTCTCTCGAGTCTCGAATCAGGAGCAAGAAACACTCCATCAGTCGGCTTCGAAGAGAGAGAGATGGCTGTATTGAAGAGCTGGAAGTGGAGCACGGAAGGCATTAGACCACCATGGAAAGGCTGGCACTGATCGATGCTGAGACAACCTCCACGAAGGCTGAAGCTGAGTTGGTGAGAGATGCCTTGAGTCTGGCTATCGCGAACTTCAAGAATTTGAAAAAATTCAAGGAGGAGATTCTTGAGGGAGGATTCGCCTCCTACTGTGTCGGATACGAGCATGGCCAAGATACGGTTGAAAAATTATAATCAAACTTGGACTTGAGCAGCATCGTTCCTCCTAGTTTGGGAGAAGAGATTGCTGAAGAGGATGTCGCATTGGCTGAAGAAGATGCATCGACTACACCAGAGCTTGCTCTAACTACCGAAGCTGTGCCAGAGCAAGGTGATGAAGAAAATGACTGGTGATCGGTGTAACATTTTTTTTTTGTAATCAGACAAATTTTGTGATCGGACTTTGATCCAATTTTGTAACCTTCTCTTCAGTGGATGAAAAAAAAAAATTTTTAAGTACAAACTCTTTTTTGATATTTTTTTTTTTTGTACTTTCAATATTGTGGACTCATAGTCAGACAACTGATTATCCATCAGAGAATCGGATGTTCAGTAATAATTGTAGTAGAGTTTGTCTGTTAGTCGAGTGTCGGTCGACATACCTTATCTTTTAGGCATCTCGATAGATGGTAATAAGCTGAATATCCTTCGACTGACCGTAGTCAAATAAGTATGTCTAGATATTTGATAGATGGTGGTTAGCCGAATATTCTTCGACTGATCGTAGTCAAGTCGGTATATTTTTTATTCGATTGAGATCAAATCAGCATAATATTCTGCTTAGTTAAAACTAAGTCGGCAAAAGTAGTCATTCGACTGGAGTCAATTTTTACAGTGAAAAATTGAGACATAGTCGGTATGTCGATTTTTATAATAAAAAATTGAGATGTAGTCGGTAAAAATCGATCGATTATTTATCAACTTGATGTCATTTTGTAGATGTAGTTGATCGAAAGCTTTTATGATCCTGAATTCTAATATTTCATTCTGAATATTGTACATGTGAACAATTTTATTGAAAATACATCTTTAAATTATCAGCATTCCAAGTTTGAGGGATAGTTATTCCATCAAGAGTTTTCAATCGATATGCACCTGATCGAAGTATCTCGATTATTCTGTAGAGTCTTTTCCAATTCGAAGATAATTTTTTTTGGTCCAAAAGTTTTGAAACTTTTACCTTTCTTAGGATCAGATCTCCTGATGGAAGATCTTTAGTTTAACTTTTGCATTATAATATCGGGTTATTCTTTGTCGATATGCTGCTATTCGAACTTGAGCTTGCTGTCGGACTTTCAGAAGTAAGTCTAGATTGGCTTTCCGACATTCTGAATTGCTTGCCTCATTATATTGTTCAACTCTTGTTGATGGTAGTCCGATCTCAAGTGGAATCATCGCTTCTGTTCCATAGGTCAGGTTCAACGACGATTCTTCCATCGATATATGAGGAGTTGTCCGATATGCTCATAAGACTGGATACAATTCTTCTATCCAGAGGCCTTTAGCTTCATTCAGTTTGATCTTGAGACCATGTAGGATTGTTCAGTTTGTCACTTCCACCTCACCGTTGGATTATGGATGACCGACTGATTTGAGTTTGTGCATAATGTGAAATTTTGTACAAAACTCTTTGAAGTTCTGATTATCGAATTGTCAGCCATTGTCAGTGATGATGGTGTGTGGTAGATCGAATCTGCATATGATCAACTTTTGAATAAATCTTTCATCTTATTTTCAGTGATTTGTGCCAAAGGTTCGGCTTTTATCTATTTGATGAAGTAGTCAATGGCAACCACTATGAATTTTTTTTGATCAGATGTCGAAAAAAAAGGATCGAGTATGTCGATTCTCTATTGTGCAAAGGGCCATGGTGCAACAATTGATGTCAGCTGACTGGTCGATTGATGTTGTATATTTACATACTTCTGACATAGTTCATATCTTCGGATGAGTTCAGCTGTATCTCTCTTCATGGTGGGCCAATAATATCCTTGTCGTAAGACTTTATAAGTCAAAGATTTACCCCCAAGTAATTTTCACAAATTTTTTCATGAACTTCTCAGAGTGCATAGTCGGCATCTGCTCATCTTAAACACTTCAATAAAAAAAGAGAGAATGATCTCTTATAAAGTTGACCATTCATCAAAATATATTGTGAGGCCATCTATCTAAGTCGTTTGACTTCTGAAGAATCTGTAGGTAGAGAGAGTTCCATTAGTCAAGTACTGGATGATCGAATCCATCCAGCTTGGCTCATCATTGACTTGTAGCACTTCTTCGACTTTATTGATACTTGACTGTTTAAGGCATTCGATGAATGTTTGACCCAGCGAGTTGAATGAAGTGGTTGCAAGTCAGAAAAGTACATCGGCTCGAGCATTCTCTGTTCTTGGAATGTGAGAGATCTCAAAATATTTTAGAGTCGATATAAGATCTCTCACCTTCTAAAGATACCTCATCATAACGGGATCTCAGGCTTCAAACTCGCCCTTAATCTGTCTGATAATCATTTATGAGTCAGTGAAGATCTTCAGACTGTCAATATCAAGCTTTTTAGCAATCTTCAAGCCGGCTAAGAGAGCTTCATATTCGGCTTAGTTATTTGAAGCTTTGAAATTAAATCGAAGGGCATATTCGGTTACAATCCCTTCGAAATTGGTGAGGATGAGACTAGCTCTGCTGTCCTGTGCATTGGATGCTCCATCAATATATAGCACCCACATCGATGTCAAGTTGGCTTGAGAGTTTTGACTTGTTTTATTTTATTATTGGATTCATCTTCAAGATTATTGTCAGGTATGGTATATTCGATGATGAAATTGACCAAACTTATGCCTTCATTGATGAACGTGAGCGATATTGAATATCAAACTTGCTGAGTTTTATTGCTTATTTCATCATTCATCCTAAAGTATCAGGTCGATATAAAATCACCTTCAATGGCTGATCTGTCAAGACAATAATGGAATGTGCTTGAAAGTATGGGTGAATTCGTTATGATGATATGATTAGAGCATAGATCATCTTCTCTGTCTTTGGATATCTTATTTCGGTATTATGAAGCATCTTGCTGGTGTAGTAAATAGATCGTTGAATTCAATTTTCATCCTCTTGGATGAGTACCGAACTAACTGCCTTTGTCAAAGTTGTCAAATAGAGATACAAAGTTTCTCTCATCTTTGATTTTGTAAGTAGTGATGAAAATGTCAGATATTTTTTTAGATCTTCGAAAGACTGTCGGCACTCATCTGATCATGAGAAGTTTTTTGCTTGTCTCAGTCTTGAAGAAGGGCAAACATCTTTCTGCCGATCTTGAGATAGATCGGCTAAGTGCGACAATTCTTCCGTTGAGTTGTTGTATCTCTTACTTAGAGCTTGGATGCTTCATATTGATGATAGCCTTTATTTTCTTGAGATTGGCTTTAATTTCTCATTGTGACATAAAAAATCTAAAGAATTTTTCAAAAGTTACTCCGAATGCATATTTGGTCGGATTCAATTTCATCCGATGTCATCGAAGTGTGCAGAAGGCTTCTTCCAAATCTCAGACATGATCAAAAGTTTGGATGCTTTTCACCAGCATATTATCTATATAGATTTTCATATTTCATCCGATTTGTGCCTTGAATAGCTTATTGACTAATTGTTGATAAGTAGCTCCAATGTTCTTTAAACCGAATGGCATTACTTTATAACAGTAGATGTCTTTATCGGCTATGAAGGCTGTGTGCTCCTCATCTTCAAGTGCCATCCAAATCAATTATATCCTATAAAGGCATTTATGAAGCTTAAGAGTCAGTGTCCCAAAGTTGCATCAACTAGTTGGTTGATCTTCGATAAAAAAAAACTATCCTTCGGACATGCTTCATTTAGATTCATATAATCAATACAGATTCTTCATTTTTTATTAATTTTTCTCACCATCACTACATTGGCGAGCCAATCGGATAATTAGCTTCTCTGATGAAGCTAGCTGCGAGGAGCTTGTCGACTTCTTTGTCGATGATCTTCTCCCTTTCGAGAATAAAAGGTCTTTTCTTTTATCTCACCGGTCTAACTTTTGGATCAATATTTAGCCGGTAGGTTATTATCTCTGGAAGAATGCCTGGCATATCAGTAGTCGATCAAGCAAAAATATCAATATTTGTTCTTAGTAGATTTATCAGTTGTTGTCGCTCCAGATCAAGCAGCTGCGATCCAATTTAGACTGTCTTCTCGGGATCTTCTTCTTTTAGCAGGATGAAAACTAGTTATTTGGCTGGTTCACCTCTTTCTTCATTTTCTTTTTGGTCCAATTTATTGACGGACAAAGAGTCTTCAGACTGATTATTTTATGTGGAGATGAGGAAGCAGCGTCGAGCAAGCTGTTGATCTCCACACATTTCTTCGACTTCATTTCTTGTTGGGAATCAGACTAGCAAATGATATGTTGAAACTACTGCTCTCAGGATATTAAGTCCAGATCATCCGAGTATGACATTATAAGCCGAAGAAACTCGGACAATCATGAATGTCAAGAGAATAGTACTCTAGTGTGGATCTATTCCTGTGGTTAATGGTAGAGTGATTTCTCCTTCCATAATAACTGCATCTCTAGTAAAATCAACTAATGGCGTCGAGACTCTTCTGAATCGATCAGTCGGTAGTCGCATTCAGAAAAAAATTTTAAAAAAAAAAATATCAGTTGAGCTTCCATTATCAACTAATTTTTTTTTTTTACATCATAGTTTGCTATCATCATCGAGACAATGATAGCATCATCAAATTTTTTTTTTACATCATAGTTTGCTATCATCATCGAGACAATGATAGCATCATCATGGAGAGTTTGTATTCTGCAGACATCATCTTTTAAAAAAAAAAATTATATTATCAAGTCATCATTTTTTCGTCGATTCTTCTTCGAAAGTTGCCTCTCGATCCTTCTGTCATCCAAAAATTATATTGATGACTTCTGCCATTGGTTGATTGTTGATCGTTTCCTCAACTTGTGGCTGAGGCTGTTGTTGGTGGAAGATTGAGTCGGGCGATCTCATCGAAACTTTTCGAGGTAGCCTCATCGAATCAGGGCCTCTATTTTATCCCTGAGTTGGATGCACTATTCGGTATCGTGTCCGTGATTATAGTGAAACCGACAGTACTTCTTCCTGTCATGGCTTCTCGGTGATGCTTTCATTGACGAGGGGTGTCGAAGATACTCCTCTTCTTCAATCTTCATCAAGATCTGCGCACAGAGAGTAGAAAGAGAAGTATAGGAGTCATACCTGCCATAGCTGTTTGGCTTGAGACTATATCGTCGAGGTGAAGCTCATTTATTGGTGGTTGGCCGACTTGATTCGGCCAAAGCTTCACTTTTTTTGCTTCTTTTTCTGATCTTTTTCTTCTGTTTGGCACCAGTCAGAAGCGCCCTCATCCGTGCGGATATATTTGTATGCGTACTCCAAAAGCTCAGCATAGGTTCGGAGAAGAGTCTTGTCTAGAGAATAGGTGAATCTGGATCCCTTCAGAACCCTCTTCATGATCGATATGGCTATATCTTCATTGAGGTCCTTGACCTCAAGTGTGGTCTTGTTGAAATGAGCCATAAAATCTCTCAACGTCTCTGTCTCGCCTTGCTTAATGGAGAATAGACTGTCTGATGTCCGTGGTACATTTCGGTTAGTGTTAAAATAGATCACAAAAGAATGCTTGAGCTGCTCAAAGGAGTCAATGCTCCTTAGTTGAAACTCAGAATACCAGGCTCGAGCAGCTTTCTGAATAGTCACTGGAAAGTCGATGTATAAGAGAGCGTCGGTTGCCTCCTGGATTATCATGAGAACCTTATAGCTCTCTAAATGGTCGATTGGATCAGTGAAGCCATCGTATGGCTCCATCTGTGGTATCTTGAATCGAGATAGAATCGATTCATTCAGGATATGCTGAGAAAGAGATCGGGCAATGTGAAAGTCGTAGTCATTGGAGGACCTTCGACCTTCCACCTGAAGTCGGGCAAATCAATGGTCGATCTCCTTGAACTTGCGCTCGTAGTCGTCAAGCCATCGTTGTCGGGACAATTCAAGGCTAGTCCCCTGAAGAATTTGAGAATGGAGAAGTAGAAAGTGTACGCAGCCTTTTCTCCTTCTTAATACTATGTACACGGGAAGGAGAGAGAGAATGCCATGAAGGATGGGTGGCATGATGGGAGTGTCGAGAATACGATTGTTCGTCTCGGTGAGAGTGCTGAGATGGTCACCGCTCTGGAGATAAGGAGGGTGAACATCATGGAAGACGGTGGCTGTGCCTAGATGGCATCGAATGAGCCACCGGCTTCTCCATCGGTAGCTGCTGCTGCTGTACTTGTTGTTGTTGGAGGCTGTGGACCGCCTCCGTTAATATCTTCATTTGCTGCATTAGGGCAATAATTTGTACATCTATAGTGACTACAGGACGCGAAGAGCTGGGCTTTGCCAATGGAGGTAGGAGAGAAATATCTTCTCAATGGAAAGATTGCCTCGCAAATCTTGTTGAATGTTAAGTTTTGATTTTTGCCATGGTTGCTCGTATCCTCTACCTGGCGCGTCAATTTGTTGCGGCCAATCCTCTATTGCATCCATCGTCGGAGAAGAGTACTTGCAAAAAAAGTCTGCACTGACCAAAATTGTATCTGACGGAGACCCTTCAATGTTTAAGTCAGTAAGGAGTAGTGAACAGCAAATAGAATATTGAAAGTGGTAGAGTATCAGCCCGAAATTGCCTTACCAATGCTATTTATTTATCTCCATTTTATAGGTAATTCAGATGTAACCGTCAAGTACGTAGTCTTACTTTTTATGACACTAAAAGATAATTATCGGGCTATAATCATGGAGTTAATGGGCTGTTTATGTCCACTAATGATCATGACATGTAGTTGATAACCATTTATAACAGTTAGACATGTGGGTTACGCATATTCTGGCATTATGTGATCGTGAGATGGGTGGTTACATCCGCCACTAATCATGTTCTGGTCATTATCCACTTTCTGCGTTAGCAGTTTCAGATAAATCAACTATATATCGATAATAATAGTACATCGGTATTCATGGAGATCCGAATGAGTATCGATCGATAACTTTGATATATCGATGATCATCGATCGGAGATTAATCGAGTTATCATGGTTGTCCGTTGATGGCTGAGAATAGTCAACTGTCGGTCGGTCAATTGATTGTTAGTCGGCATATTATATTTATAAGATCGATCTAGAGTCAGAATCAAAAGTCGACCGGTTGAATTGTCCCAACAACTGCAATTCAAATAACTCAAACTTTGGATTTGCCCCACGTTTGGTTCCTTGGAAGTCAAGGATATTTTTTGGTAGAAATTGGAAGCCAAGGATTTAAAGACAATTTGATGGCAGGTAGTGGTTAGGGCAGGTCTTTGATGTGACGAAATTAAGAGCAACTCCCGGCGATGGCTCAAATAATTTCTAGACTTAATCAAAACCTTTACTAATCAATATCATAGTCATTATTTGCTCCAATCTAGAATCATTTTATCATTAATTCTGAAACGATTTCGTTTGAAAGATATATAAAAACTGCTCTATAATTACATCTATATTGTTTATGGGCATGGCAAGTTTCCTCTAACATCTATCGAGCTTTGTGAACGACTAAAAAGTATATAATGAAATTAAGTCCGACTTTTGGAGAGTGCCGTCATTTTCTAATTTCTATCTTTGAATCGAGTAAAAGCTTCCTCGCAGGTAGACTCGAGAGCCTAGTGCACATGTTGCAAGGGAGCACTCCGGTCGGTTGTAGAAATCCTTGACGTCCAAGATGCGGCGAATCCTTTCGGCGTGTCGGTTTCAACAACATTTTGCATTTTCCCGAGTCCATAGTACACAACCCGAAAACGTAGGCTATTCTGTCGCACTCTCCCTCTCTCTCCCCCGGTATGATGACCCGGGGCATCTCCTCTCTCAGCGTCGACCCCGCCCCCGTCTCCATCCGCCGGCGGACTTCCACCGGCGGCGGAAACTGGAGTTCCGTGGGGTCGCCGAGTACGGCATGGGCACCTTCTTCTGTCTTCCCGTGGAGGGATCCGCGGCGGTCTGGGAGGGCGGCGGTGGCGGCCGCCGCCTTTCCTCACTCGTCCTCGCTCAAGATTACCGCCTCGGCGGCGCCGACGCCGGCGGAGATGGAGAAGGGCGGCCAGATCGACCGGGTGAGATCGCTGAGCCAGGTCGCTGGCGTGCTGGGCTCCCAGTGGGGGGACGAGGGCAAAGGGAAGCTCGTCGATGTTCTCTCTGGGCATTTCGATATTGTCGCTCGATGTCAGGTAATATCTCATCCTTCCTTTCCTTTTCAACTGCTATACCTTTGCTGGTTATCTGTGTGTAATTTATAAAAAGAATCTAGTTTGATACTTTAGATGGGTTTAGGTTGATAGGGTTATGGTGTTTAGGAGACAGGATGGTATTTGTGTTGCTTGTGTTGCCATCGATCGTGTCATGCACAAGTACATCGACATATGTGATACTGCTTGATATGTTGCCACTATCTATAACAACTGACAAACAGAGGTTGACGCATGTAAAGTTCATTTAGTTCCCATTACCATTAGGAGTAGCTAGAGGAACTTGCTTGGAAATTTTATTTTGTTTTTTGTTTTTTTGGAAACCGTAGTTTTCCATATGTTTCATTCAAGGTTTCATCTCGGCTGAGATCTTGGTTTGTATCGACGACATATCATATCTCAGCCAATATAAACTGAGAAGTTCTGATATATCAGCTGAGATGATAGACAGATATAGGCTGACATCTGTTTAATCTAAGGAATACAGTTCAAGAGTAGTATCTTAATTTATTTATTTTTTACTTTGGATTTACCATATGGGCTGCAATTTTGATATATAAATCTTAAAGTGTCAACATATTTCCAATAATCATGATTTCTTTTAACGTTAACTATTTTGTATATTGACTGAACTAAACTCAGATCTCAGTTCATGTTGATCTAGGCCACCTGCTGAAATGACTGAAATCTGTCTTTAAAAAATCTTTGTTTCATTAGAACAACAAATTGAGGTTATAACTAGTTTAAAATTCCTCTTCAGTGGAAAATTCTTATTTTTACTTTTCGTTTTCAATGGAATTTTTTTGCACTCAAGCATGCCCTAAGCACCCATCTGTATCTATGCAACATTTAGGATGGCCTGCATCATTGCACATTGACGTGTTTCAAGTGTATGGACTGAATACACATTGGCTCATATCGGTCCATGCTATAAAGAGCTTGCATTCTGCTTTATTGTTTTGAGACCATGCTCAGCTGTCCTGAGCAACATCATTCTTTAGTTTACATTGCAGAACCCTTTCGTGATGATTTTTTTTTGTCTTTTTTAAATGATTTGAAGGCCAAATCTACATATCAGGTATGGCAAAAACACACACACAAAAAAAAAAAAAAAAGTGTTCTATGGTAGACCAGTAGTTAAAATTTACAAGTAATTTATAATGACCTTTGCCAGTATCAAAAGAAACTGTGTACCACATAATGTGTTGTCGGTGTGTAAAAACAGGTACATGTCTCCTCATAGCTTTAATTATGGATTTTGACCCTGTTTGTGTTGTGTACATGCACACATAGCTGTGTAATGCTTGTTTCTATGACAAATCTTTTAAAAGCACGCAATGCATGTAACGAGAAGTAAAAATAGCATATACCTAAAAAGATCTTGATCTTAATTTTCTACAAATTGAATCAATAGTATTTATTTAAAGCATGTCTTATATTGACATAAAGCATCAGAAAAAATAAATAAAGTAGCATATTCTAGTGCAAAGAAGAAAGAATTATCAAAAATCTTGTTCCACATATTTGGGAGATAAAATCACATGCAAAGTGGGAAAAAAGATATATATGTAACATTTGTAGGAAAGCCCTTTTACATTGCCATTATCACCCAATCAAGCAAATTCTCATTATTCAGATGAAACTACTGAAATTGTGCCTCTCATCTCATTAGTGAATTTGTTTATTCTCTCGCTCTCTCTCTCTCTCTCTCATGTCCGCTTACATTTATAATCACCAAAAGAATACCTATATGAAGTGAGAATGCACTTGTTTATCCTAAACAGAAGAAACTTATAGAAGACTAAGCATAAGCTCTGTTTTTTTTGGTAGCCCAGTAAGCATAAGCTTTAAGACATGATACTTCAGACATGGTGCATCTATCTATAGAAAAACAGGAGTCTAAATGAGTTTTTACTATAGATTTTGCCCTCCCACCCTTTTATATGTAATGTTTCCTTTCCACTCTGGGTACTTAAACAAGCATTCCACAGAATGGTATAAAGCTAAACAAGTAGCTAATGGATACACATTCTGCAGTTGACTATGTTGAGATGGAGCTAAAAGCAACAAAAACTTCATTGCAGAAGCAAATAAGAATTAGCGTATTTTACAATCTTCACCTGAGACATACTTTCCCTAAAACACTAAGCATATCTGAGTTCACCTAGCTGCCAATTCTGACAAGACAATATATGTGAAAGCATTTATAGATCAGTTCACAGATTCAAAGCTAAATATGCTAGCTATTACCATTTATGAATGCAAAAGCATGAGGAATCTAATCTGAGAGATTGGTTGTCAGCAAGCTATTATCCATGTCCATATTCAATTCCAAGAGTTTGTAGTTGCACAATGCACTGAAGTGGATTGCCAGCTATCCCTTGAACTGGATGTTACATGGGCATAGAAACATATGGTTGAGTGGTATGAGACATGCAACCGAGGTGATATCTTTATTCAGGACATGGTAGAATAAGAGGAAATACTCTTACTTTTGCCATATGTTGCTGATGCTTTCATTGAATGACCCAGACAGATAGGACCAAAGGAATTCTCACACAAGACTGGCGTGATTAGATCTCTAAGCAATAATATGATGTCAAAAAGCTAATTGACCAACAGTCATGTATAGTTTTCATCATTAATTATCCTATTACATTATGCAGGTTCTCATGGTAGATGAACCCACTGAGTACTATAAAATGACTATACTAACAATAAAAATAGACCAAAGCTCCTTGCATAATTTGTCTATGTCAGGAAAATACTTAGACTGATTTATATATGTATATGTGCATCGCATGTATAAGTAATATCACAAACTCCTTGTTCCAACAAGATTGCTGGTGGTTCTAGAGTGTTGATGTACCAATTACTTCTATCCTTCTACTTACCAGATAGGAGATCTGTTGCTTGAGAATGTATAAGATGAATACTTGAAGTGATCATGTTTCATGTTTTCATTTTGGTTATAGTAAAGGTAGCTTGACATTGTAAAAATATACAACATTACTTAAGAAAAATCTTATATAAAAGATTACCAGAATTGATATTGTCAAATACATGTATTAAAAGTAGGCAGACAAGACAAAGTAATATAAACTGCAACACAAACATTAACACATGGCAGCATGCGAGCATGTGCCAAACAGTTGGTCAAGTAGGAATGACAGCATGTTCCTTGTTTGAGCTACTACATTGGCTTGCTTTTTACTTTTTCCTTTTTGTGATGATTGGTAGGTCCACTTCCCAAAATCAGATCAAGGATGTCACAATCTGGGATTGTTAAAGGAATTGGCTGGCTCAAGCATATCTACATGACAATTATGCTTAAATCTCGAAGAAGAACACAATCAGGATGGAAGGGACCACCGGGATAAGCTTGTTACTAAGATAAAAGAATGTTTATGTCAGCCTTTAATTTCAGAATATGAACTAACTTATTATTTTTTAATGCTTCCAAGACATCTGAAAGCAAAGAACAAAACATGCAAATCAGTTCTTAGATCCTTACAGAACCACCCCTCAGTTTAAAGATCTGCCAACTATATATTTCAAGGGAAATGTAAGAAACCAAGAAGCAGGGACAAGACAAGAATGTCTATTTATTTATGAAGCCGCAGACAGGGAAAGCTCCAATTACAACTAACAACTTGAAGACCACCCCCACCCCCCACCGCAACCCCTTTCCCTCTCCCAAAACCACCACCTATAGGATAGTTCTAAGTGTCTAGGAGCCTTCCCTGAGGTTTATGCACTGCAGCACTTAATTGAGTGCACATCAAATAAAAAATCAAAAACAAAATGATGATGAAGGAAGCTACCTTGGGATTGGCAGATAATGGAGGGCATGACCAATTTAGTTATTTACTGTAGTAAAAGTTAATGATGAAACAAATAGGTTATTTACACTTTTTGTTGTGATCCACAGCATCATAATGCCTAAGAGCAAAGAATCATGTCTTTTGGAGTATCATTACTCATGCATCATATGGTCACTAGATGAACTGCTTTTCAAAAATAGAATAAATGATTTGTATCTTCTTGTTGATAAAGCTGGCCCAATTAAAGTTGGAGGTTGGAGTAGATGCACTATTTGTGGTTTAAGGTAATAGAGGTTTGCACTGGCTGACTGATTAACTAATAAAGCTACTTGTGGTTGATGCATTCTTGATACAATAGTGTTTGGAGATGGATAATGGCATCATGCTTTTGTATCTATGCTGTTTCTTTCCCCTTAACTAGTAAAGCTAGTTGGGGGTGATGCATTCTTGATATAATGGTATTTGGAGATGGATCATGCTTGTGTTTATGCTGTTTCTTTTCACGTTTTTTGGCTGCTGTCGTTGCTTTAGACATATTAGTGTGGCTTTTTTTTTTTTTTCCTTTTGACTTAATATGCATTGCTTTCCTACAGAGATACATCTACCTCCCTGTTTGGTTAATTAGAGAAATATTTATTGAGTCTTGGATTTTTTTTTATGTTTAATTTCATGGAAACTCTTAAGTGAAGGCTATGTTTTGTTTCTTGGAAAAGGTCCTGGAAAACTAATGAATTTTTAATAATGGAATTTTCTAGCTGTTTGGATGGTGAGAAAACTAGAATAAAAAAGAAACAGATTTTCTAGATTTGACTAGATTTTTCCTTTTCCCTGGAAAATCTTTTCCTTTCCTTTTCCTTAGTTTTCCAGAAAACAAAACAAACCATAAGTGCAAACCTGTCAATTCTATTACAGTTGTCAAATGTTAGGTCAACAAACATATTGTTATACACACTCTACTAATAGTACAAACACATGAGCTAGCATTCATCCATCAGTTCTGAGACAATAAAACAAACCTAATGACAACCGTTGTGTTTTGGCTTGGCTTTCTGAATCCTTCAAGATTCAACCATTTTAAAAGCTACACAGTTCAATGTTTCCAGCTTCTCCAAATCTCTTATTGCAACTTCAGTCCATATTAGCACAGGTCTGTTCCTCTACCTTGATCCTTTAGTGCCAATCCAGTCACTTCTCAAACTAGTGCAATCTCAGATTCACGTTACTCATGCTGGAACTATATTTCTTCCATTTTAATGCTGTTTGATCCAACTTTTACATTTTTTTTCCAAATTTAGTAGCTAATTTTTTACTGCATGTCCACCCCAAAATTCTAGTCTCATGCATGACTCTCCTTGCTGTTTCATATGTTAATCTATAAAACATTGTGGGCATTATTGCTGTCTCATAAAATTGTCTTGTTAATTTCATATGCATGTCATTCTCGCACAACATTCCTGCAGCATCATCACTGCACCCTGATTCTATTAGATGTCTCCACCTCTCTCTATTCTTTTGTAGAACATTATACCTAATCAGCAAAATGATCACTTTGGAGTATTGGTCATCAGTTATTAATGGGACATCAATCCTCAATTGTAATCCATGCACTTTATTCAAGATTTTGCAATTTCTTTTAGACCCTTTTCGTGCAAATTTTTGACTATGTTCCACATTTCTATCCCAGGATTCATGGATCACACTATTGTTTTTATATAAAAAAATTCCATGCTAAACATGTACAGTAATTCAATCTAAATATTGTCCTCAACTATAAGATAATTGACTTAGTTTGTTGGAAGTAATAGGTTGTTTGCTGCTTGCCTTAGGGAATTTTTTATGTGAAACCTACATGTTTATCATCTCTGCTCACAGAAGGTTGACTTCTCAACTAGAAGAGCCACTTAGTATCCTCACAAAACTAACCTTGCTTCATTTCTGTTTGTTGGAGCGGTTCTTATTTTTTGTTCACTTATCCTAAAGCTTCATTTCTGTTGGCATCAGGGTGGAGCAAATGCTGGACATACCATCTACAATGCCGAGGGTAAAAAGTTTGCTCTTCATCTTGTTCCATCAGGAATCCTTAATGAGGAAACTCTTTGCGTTATTGGTAATGGAGCTGTAGTGCATCTTGCTGAATTATTTGAAGAAATTGATGGTTTGGAGTCCAATGGAGTTTCTTGCAAGGGAAGAATATTGGTCTCTGATCGTGCACATTTGTTGTTTGATTTCCATCAATCTGTAGATGGATTTAGAGAAGCAGAGCTTGCAAATTTGTTTATTGGGACAACTAAGAGAGGAATTGGACCATGCTATTCAAGCAAGGTCATAAGGAATGGAATAAGAGTTGGTGATCTGATGCATATGGACACTTTTAGTCAGAAGCTTGATACTTTATCAAGAGATGCAGCTTCACGGTTTAAGGGATTTAACTATAGTGCTGACATGCTCAGAGAGGAGGTTGAAAGGTACAAGAGGTTTGCTGAGCGGTTGGAACCTTTTATTGCTGATACTGTGCACTTCATCAATGAATCCATCTTGCAGAACAAAAAAATTTTAGTTGAAGGTGGTCAAGCAACTATGTTAGATATTGATTTTGGAACATATCCATTCGTAACTTCCTCAAGTCCTTCAGCTGGTGGGGTTTGCACAGGTCTTGGAATTGCTCCAAGATGCATAGGTGACCTTATTGGAGTGGTGAGCAGAATCTTTTTTATTTTTATCCTTTTTCCTTTGCTTGAGTGTTATAACTTTTTCATATTGAAACTCTTCTTCCCACTTTTCTGCAGGTAAAAGCATACACAACTAGAGTTGGCTCAGGTCCTTTCCCCACTGAAATCTTAGGTAAAGGTGGTGATCTCCTTAGGGCTGCTGGAATGGAGTTTGGAACAACTACAGGCCGTCCTCGACGTTGTGGCTGGCTTGATATAGTTGCACTTAAATATTGCTGCCAGGTCAATGGGTTTTCGGCTCTCAATCTCACCAAACTTGATGTCTTGTCCAAGTTTTCGGAAATCAAGCTGGGAGTTTCTTACAAGCAACTTGGTGGTAAAAGAGTGGAATCCTTCCCTGCAGATCTTCAAGTTCTGGAGCAAATACTGGTATGTTGTGATAGATGTTAGGGATTTCTGTTAAATTAATTTGTGTCATTTGGAATTTTCTTGTTAATCCAGTGTTCAGTTGGTGGGTTCCCTCTAGTGAAAACAAATTATTGTCCTATATTCTACTTCTACCAGTAATCTTGGTTATATTTTATCGCAAAATTTGCACATAGTTAAATTATAGAGATACGGTTGGAGCACCATGCAGAAATGTTTATTTGGCTGAAACTCCCTTTTTTTCTCCTATACACAAGCTTTCCATCTTAAATTCTTAACAGTTTCTACCTGAAAGTGCTTCTAGATTGTTTTTTAAAGGAGTTTTATGCTTTTAGATATCTGTAAAGCTCTGCTATATCCTTTTCTTTTCAAAATTTAATAATTGTGGGCCTACTTCTTCCTTTTTTCTTTTTTGTTTTTGTGGGACCTTATTTGTCTCCTTCTTTAACATGTGCTTTTGTGTTTGATTGAAATTTTTCCTTATTATATCACTTAGTTTTAGCATATTTGATAGCTGTGGATTTTGGTTGTTGGCATATCATAATATCATGCAAGTCAATGAACCAGTGGTTACTCATGGTTCTAAAATTTTCTCTTTTTTTTTTTTTTTTTCTGGTTGACCCTTGAGATAAAAGGATTATGCATGTTTTCTTTATCCTAAATACGGCTAAAATGGATTAGGATTCCATGCAAATCTCACCAGTTGTTCTACTGATTCCGTTTGATGGCTGAATTCTCTATCAGTAACTGACTACTTTCTTGGCTTCTAGGTTCTGACATTCCTGTTGTTTTCTTATGGTTAAGGTTGACTATGAAGTGCTGCCTGGTTGGCAGAGTGATATTTCTTCCATCAGAAACTACAGAGACCTCCCCCAAGCTGCTCGTCAATATGTGGAGAAGATAGAAGAACTTGTTGGCGTACCCATTCATTACATTGGTGTTGGCCCCGGTCGTGATGCCCTCATATTCAAATAATTTAGGCTTCTTTCTAACAATGTTTACCATCTGAATTTCTAAAAATAAGTTTCTGGGCTTTGGATGTATAAGTTAATGTTCAAAATCGCTGAATTTTTTATGTAGCATTTTAAGATTCTAATTGTAGAATAAAACTTTGGATATACTTAATGCTTCTTTATTTTGAATTTCATCGATTGGTTGATTTGTGCTGTCATGTGTTCTCTGAGGTATGTAAGCCTGTAATTAAACTACAGTTGTTTCAGGTATGTAAAACAGTAAAAACTGATAGCCCCACTTTTACTGCTGCAAATTTTGGGTTGCAGGCGGGTTGTACTAGATTGAAGGTAAATTGCAGGTTGCATAATTGCACGGGACTTTTTAAATAAGAGACTGATCATAGTTTTCAAGTTAATCTGCATCACTGGATCTCCCCTTTTTTTTTTATGTTTTTGGACTTCCTGCTTTCAATAGGAGCTCCAAAGGAGTTTCCATGAGGCCTCTTTGATGCTGGCCCCAAGGTGAGTCTAATGTCAATTTCTGTTTTTTCGTTCATTCATTTTTTTTTTTTTTAATAATTTTTTTTTTTTATTGCAGTAATCATAAAGCTTGATTCAAAAAGACCGGCAGAGGTGAAAAGGAGAAAACAAGAACTTGCCACCCAATTTGCTACTAAAAGGGGCAAGGAGACTACTACAAGATCCAGATCGACAGATTCCTGACTTTCACGTGCTCCATATTCATCTTCAATAATCTATCCTACCCCAATTTCTATAGTACCATAATGGCCGACGTCAAAGACTCAACATCGGCCTCATATCGAGATGGCTCATCTACCTAATAAAGATGTCATCATAGGCCAAAAATCGAGCTCTTCTCCAGTGTTGCCTCTGATATCGGCAAAACTAGCTCGATCAATAGGGCAATAAAGGCCTGTCCACGGAAACCATCTCCTCTTCCTCGGCTGAGAGAATAGATCTCTCTAAGTGTCTTTGTTGGAGATGTCGAGGCTTGGTCGGGATATACTCGCTGCAGTTTTACCTCAGAGAGATCTGCACGCATAGAGACAAGATTGTATAATAGAAGAAGTCATGAATTATGGTTTCAGTGGCTTGCTTGATGGAAGTTTCTTGAACTTACTCATTATTTTTTTTTCTCCATGCTTTTTCACATCGATCACTTACTAATCTTACTTTCATTTTATAGATAGCATTTGTTGCCCAAAGATACAATTCAAGAGGAGAGTGAATTGAATTTTTCAAAAAATTTTACTAATTTAAATATGTATGTACAGAACAGAAATGTATATGCTGTATGTATAGTGAAATAATGAGCTGAAAATAAATGCAAGGATAAATAAGATCACACACACAAACACAGAGTTTTATAGTAATTCGGTGTCAGTCTCTAACACCTACGTCTACTCCTCAAGCAATCTTTTTGAGAATTTCAGTATAATCCATAGATTACAGCAATATTTTTTTTCGAATTACAATCCGAATCTAGTTGGTTCTACGGCTCATCAATCAAAATCTATCCTCAAACCACTTTTAGATTTGTACAAATCCAATTCAAGATTTAGATAAGCTTATCCCCTAAGTTTCAAATCCTATTGAAACTTGAAATATAGAAAATATAGGTGCAGAAATTTAAATACAAATACAAACTCTTTGATGAGCTAATGTGAGATTTTGATGCACAAGATGAGAGATTGGAGGACTTTTGCAATAAATGCTTCATTCCTTCACTTGAGAATGACTTAATTGCACGGCAAATTGAATGGTTGGAATAAAGTAAATTCACTTGAAAGCTCTCTAGAAGGTTGATTTTTCTTTTTCAATGTGTATTTGATTTTTCTTTCCTTGTTATTACCCTTCTATTTGTTCTGGTGCTTTAACAGACACTTAGAATCCTCCTAATCCAAGTTAGGATCACTAAAAATGGGTTTGTAGCCTTTGGAGGGTGAGAAATAGTCGTTTAGAGCTTCTTGGAGCAATTCTACAGAGTTTTGGAAACCAGCCATTAAAACTGTTAGGAGCTAATGAGTTGACTCATCATATCCTTGAGACTCAAGTGAGTCGGCTCATGGATTTCTTAAGTCAGCTCATTCGACAGGGTCAGAAGCAGCTTCTCTGTGTTTTCTATGTCTGTGCCAGTCCTGCGTGTCTGAGTCAGCTTATATTGTGCTTGAATCGACTCAAATGACAAGATTCAAAATAATAGCTTCTATTTTTGTATCAGTATCCGTCTGTATACTTGAGTCGGTTCATACTGTTCCTAAGTCGACTCAAGATCTGTACCAAATGCTGAAAGCATACCAGAGTTTGTCTGTGTGCCTGAGTCAGCTCATACTGTACTTGAGTCGGCTCATCATTCTCTTGAGTTGGCTCAAAATCCTGTTTTCTTGAAAAATATTTTTGGCTTGACCTCTTTAACTCTTCCTTCTTGAATCTTTCATTCAAAAATATGGAACTTCATTGAGATAGGGTTCTACCTTCCTGAAAACTTCTCTTAAATACTTAAATAATTCATTAGTACCAAAATATACTCAAAGATTTTGTTATTCATCAAAATCAAACCTAGGGTCAACAATCTCTCTCTTTTTAATAATGACAAAATTTTTGAGTGTATGCATAATATTTTTAATTTTTAGTTCATTCAAAATAAAAGAAATAAACTTATCATCATCATTTCACATCAATTTGACATCTTAAGGGAAGATTTGGACTTATGATCAACTTAATTCAAAAATTCAGATCATAGGAAGAGTTTCTTCCTTTTGTAAGTATCAATCATTTCAAATCAGATATAAGAATCCTCCCCCTATTTATTTGTTAAAAGCAATTTAAGCCATCAATTAAAGATTTTTATGTGTCATTTTATGCCAATCTAAGCTTATTTAGATGCTTTGTGCCAATTTAAGTCATTACTTTGAGTGTGCTATTTTACCACTTTGTGTGCCAAATGTTTTATGTGCTATTGTGCCATACCATGTACGTCATAAATACCATACTTTTTTCTCCCCCTTTTTGTCATCATCAAACTCATAAGAATAAAATATAAAAGTTAGCATTCATTAATATAGAAAAGAAGTACAGTAATCATAGAAGTATGTACTGTAAATAAGAAATGAGACATATACAGTACAAACATCGCTGATACCTTCATACAATTGAAAACATAAACTAAGTCCTACAGCACACATAGAAATAAGAACATCATAACTAAATCCTAGAAGATAACCTAAGTCTGATCCTCATCTGATGAGACCTCATTGGTGGAGGAACTAGCCTTAGCGATAGGGAAACCAGACCTACTCCTAGTGCAAGTAGAGGGACCTCATGCAACTGCTTTAAAGTAAGTCCTAAAGGGTCTAGAAGATGGCTGAGTGGAGATGGAAGGTTGGATGGGTATGCTCTGAGGTGGCTGTGAAGGTGGTAGGACAAGATCAAAAGTGATATCTGCCACTACTGCCTCTGCTGCTCCTACTGCCGCTGTCACTGCTGCTGCTGATCCGAGTGGAGCATAAGTCCTTAGTAGATCAACCAGCTACACCATCAAAATCAGTAGTGATGCAGTAAAATCCTAGGGCACAAGAAAGCTATATCTCTGCTCCAAACTATCAACCCATTGGGTCAGATGGCAAACCTCTGATGACAATTTGCGAAGCTCAGTCTAAATACCCTCCATCTGAGGTCTAAGGCTCTCCAGAACAAAGTGATCAATCCTCGCTATCTGGTCATCATCAGGTTGCATATGGGTTGGCTGAGCTCTGGCTGAACAACTGGGAGGAGTCGTGAAAGGATCTGACGGCTGTGCTGGAGGAACATCAGAAGGAACGTCTACCTGGTGACTCGATCCTCCCTCATCCCTGACCTGCTGTTGCTGCTGCTTCTATCCAGAAATGTGCTTGACCCACCTCTCACCTACCTTGTGGCAACCCATACGAACTAAGGTCCGCTCATCATAGGTGTCAGTGTGGCACAGATCGACAGATAGCTCTCCCTTCAGATTGACCCCTATCTCCTGGAAAACTGAAGTCAGGGCCATGCTGTAAGGTAGACATGCCCTGGCTCAGCTTACACCATCTCTCATTCGAGTGAAAATCAGTAATAGGAGGTTCAGTAGCTATCTTCGGATGATGCAATCCATGATCCCTATAACTCAATTCGGGACAAGATCAAATCATCCAGTTAGGAAAGACAATCCGAGCAACCATGTGACTCAGCACTCTCATCTCTATCGACAAACAGTTATCCTTAAGTTCATTGATTCCTCCCACATCCTCTCTTCCCAATATCAGCTGAAGTGCCAACTCCTTATTGTATGGATGGCAAGGTGTAATACTGTCAACTCGCAGCCCCCAAATCTATCCTAATCTCTCGGGTGTGATAAGGAAGGTCACAAATTTCACAGTGACACCAAGGTCATCGACTCCTTAGCCATGGTTTGGTAAAACTCATGAATAAGACGAGGATAGGTGGGCTGGTTCATGGAGAAGAATCTCTCCCATCCTTATCTTCAGATGCAATTTCCAACTCGAAAACCCTCTTCATCAAAAAAATGGAAGTTGACATTTCGATCGGTTGTAACTTGCCAATCAAGAAGAGAAGGGGAGTGAGGAATGGGAGAATGAGGAGTGGCATTACCTCCTTCAAAATTAGAGTTGCTCTCCCTTGAAGATTCATGCTTGGCTTGAGGTAGCCTCTGCTTGACAGCTAATTACTTTGTCCGTGGCCCCATTACGCACCATGGTGGAAAAATCCAATGAAATAGGAGAAAACAATAGGTGGAGAGGTCAGATGGGGTCCTTTGAGTGCTAAGGAGGTGGTCCTTGGTTAAATAGTGGAAGAGTTGAAGTTAATCGGGAAGGAGAAGACTTGGTTTAAAAACTATGTCTCCGAGCATGAGTCAACTCAATAAACCCTTGAGTTGACTCAAGCATGAGTTGACTCAGACTAAACCTTGAGTCGACTCAAGCCCGAACAGAATAAAAATTAATTTTTTAAGGGAGGTTCAGAGACAAGAATTTAAGAGGATTAGTGTGGATGAGAATTGAATGGAATAGATCAATAGGCTTGATGAATCTATGAATTTTGAGAGGATTTAAGCAAAAAGATCATAAACACCTAATTCCCTTCTAATCATGCTGAATCTATCTTCACTAAGAGATTTGGTGAAAATATCTTCTAATTATTTATCAGTACAAACAAATTCTAGCAATGTATTATCATTTTGAACATAATCTCTTATGAAGTGGTGTCTTATTTCAATATGTATATTGAATAAAATTTTTAGTTAAATTGATTGCGCTGGTGTTATCACATCTTATGAATATTTTATTTAATTTAATTTCATAGTCTTCTAGTTGTTGCTTAATCTACAAGATTTGAGCATTACAACTTCTAGCTGTGATATACTCGACTTCTGCTATGGATAATGCTATGAAATTTTATTTTTTACTAAACTAAGAGATTAAGTTAACATCTAAAAATTGACATGTCTCACTAGTATTTTTTCTATCAAGTTTGCAGCTAGCAAAATCCGCATCAGAATATACAATTAAATCAATTGATGAGTTCTTAGAATACCATAAACCAATAGTATATATTCTCATTAAATATCTAATAATTTTTTTGATAGCTAATAGATGTGATTCTTTAGGATTAGCTTGATACCTAGCATACATACATACATTAAACATTATATCAGATTTACTAGCAGTAAGATAGAGTAAGGATCCAATAATACCTCTATAGAATTTGTGATCAATACTCTTACCATTCTCATCTTTATTAAGTTTTCATGAGGAGCTCATCAGTATACGAAGAGGTTTAGTTATCTCCATCCCATATTTTTTGATTATTTTTTTGATATACTTATTTTGATTGATGAAGATTTTCTCTTTGGTTTGCTTGATTTGGAGTCCGAGGAAGAAGTTTAGTTCTCCCATTAAGCTCATCTTGAACTTGTCCTGCATTAGCTTAGAAAAATTTTAATAAAAAGATTCGTCAGTAGCATCAAATATAATACATCTACATAAATTTACACAGCAAGCACGTCATCATTTTTTTTCTTCAAAAATAGTTTTGTGTCTACACTCTCTTTTGCAAAGCCATTTTCAATTAAAAATTGGTTTAGTCTTTTATATCAAGCACGGGGTGCTTGCTTCAAATTATGTAAGACTTTATGCAATTTAAAAACGTGGTTTGAAAAATTATGTTCTTTAAAATCAAGTGGTTGTTCAATATAAACTTCTTTTGAAATAATAAATTCATTCAAAAATACACTTTTAACATCCATTTAATATAGTTTAAAATTCATGAAACATGCAAAGATAAGTAATAGTCTAATAGCTTCTAGTCTAGCAATAGGAGCATGGGTTTCATTAAAATCAATACCTTCTTCCTGATTATAATCTTTAATTACTAGTCTTGCTTTGTTTCTTATTACTATACTATTTTTATTTAATTTATTTTTGAATACCTACTTAGTTTTTATTATTGGGTGATCATTAGGTCTATCTATAAGTATCCATACTTTATTTCTTTCAAACTGATTTAATTTTTCTTGCATAGCAATCATCTAATTTAGATCTTTTTTGACTTCTTCAATAGTTTTAGGTTCTAAATGAGACAACAAATGCTAGATAGTTATTAACATTTCTTAAGGATGCATGAGTTCTTATCCTCTGTGATGGATCGCCAATAATTTATTCTTTAGGATGATTATGTCCATACCTCTATTCTTTGAGTAGATTTTCAATTTGAGTATCCTCTTGATTTTCATCTTTTGCTTCAACTTTTCTTTCTTCTTTATTTTTTGAATTATCGACTCTTTGAGGATAAGCTTATCCATCCTATTTTCTATTATACCTGTATCATCATCAAAAACATCTTCTTTTCTAGAAAATAGATCATTAGTTTCATCAAATACCACATATATAGATTTTTCAATAATCAATGTACATTTGTTGAAGACTCTGTATGCTTTACTAGATGTAGAATATCTTAAGAAAATACCTTCATCGAATTTTGCATCAAATTTATTTAAATTATCTTTACCATTATTTAGAATAAAATATTTACAACCAAAAATATGAAAGTAACTAATGTTTGTTTTCCTATGTTTCCAAAGTGCATGAGAGATTTTTTTAAAAAAATTGATCTAATTAAGGCTCTATTTAAAATATAATATACTGTACTAATTACTTCAGTCCAAAAATATCTTGGAAGATTATTTTTATACAATATAGTACATGCTATTTCTTCTAGAATTTTATTTTTTCTTTCAACAATCCCATTTTGTTGGGATGGTCTAAGTGTAGAAAAATTATGATTAATTTCTTTTTATTGCAAAAGTTTTCAAAGTGTTGATTTTTAGATTCTGTTCCATGATCACTTCTTATGCAAATACTTGTTAGGTTCTTGTCATCTGATACTTTATTGAAAAATTTAGTGAATATAGAAAAAGCTTCATCCTTTTATGCTAAAAATAAAATCTAGGTGAATTTAAAAAATCATCTACAATCACAAGTCCATATTTCTTACCACCTAGGCTTGTGGTCCTAGTTGGTCCAAATAAGTCCATGTGAAATAGTTCAAGAGGTTGAAACCATATTTTTAGATTTTAAAAAAAATTTAATTTATTTTTCAAATTGACATGCATCATAAATTTTATTTTTCTTAAAGTTAAGTTTTGGCAAGCCTTTTAAAAGATCTCTTTTGATTGGCTTTGAAATTAAATCCATACTAGCATACCCTAATCTACGATACCATAGCCAACTATTCTCATTGATTTTAGTATTCATTACAACTAGACATTGGTCATTCTTGATGGAATGATCATTCAAATCAACTATATAGACATTTCTATACCTATGTCCAATGAGAACTATGCTATTATCAATGGGACTAGTTACCATGCATATGAGTGATTCAAAAATTACTTTAAATCTTTTGTCATAAAGTTGACTTATGCTCAACAAATTATATTTTAAACCATCTACTAAAAGTATATTTTCTATAAAAGTAGGAATGATACATATTTTACCACTTTCGATGATGTGGTCTTTGTCATTGTCACCAAAGATCATCACTCTTCCTTCTTGGGATTCGAGAGTGATAAAATATTTTCTATCATCCGTCATGTGCCTTGAACAGCCACTATTGAGATACCATTTTTCTTTCTTTCCATTGGCTGCAAGACACACCTGCAATCACAAATCAAGTAATGGTTTTAGGTACCCAAGTCATCTTGGGTCCTTTAGGGTTAGTAGCCATAGTTTATTTAGGAATCTACACTTTCTTAAAATTTTGACTATTTTTCACTTTTCTAAAATTGCAAACATATGATTTGTGTCCAATTTTACCATGGCAAAAATAGATTACATTTTAAGAGATTGATGGTGATTCTTTTACGAAGAAATTTTTCAAAAATTTCTACTTATTTGAGTTTTAAATCCAATTCTTGCTTTGTCAAAAATAGCCTTTTGGTTGTTAAGTATCATGTGCAGTTTTTTAGAACTTAAGGTAAACTTATCAACTATACATTTATATTTTTCAATTTCTTTCTTTAGGTTCTAATTTTCTGTAGAAATAGATTTTTTTTTCTTTCAAGATTTTTTCTTTTATTTGATCAAAATTTGATTTGATTGTTGAGATTTGATACCTTAAGATTCAGTCCACATTGAGCTCACAGCGATATCCAAGATGACAAACGGAGTCCAACGAGCCCAAGAACAATCCAAATGGAGTCCAGACAGTGAAGATATGCGTGAAAAAAGTTTGGAACAGGTGGCACGATGCACAAGGTAACGGAGGTTGGCGGCGGGCCGGTGGAGGCCGGCGGTGTAGCTGGGCTCGACGGACACACACGCATGCACAGATGCATGCAACCCAATGCACGAGGGCCCAGCACGGGCGTGCGTGCGGGCAGGCCTAGCGTGTGTGCACGGGTGCCCAGGCCTAGCATCCTGTACGGTCCACCATGGACCGCAGGGTGCTGGGTGGTCCATGGATGTTGTGTGGATCGATCACGCAGTCCACGTGCCGTCCATGGGCATTTTTACGCAATTCGATGGCTCTGGAGCGAGCCATTCACGATCAGACGGCTGAGGATGACTCCAGGTGTGATTAGGCTCGATTTGAGGCTATAGTGCATGATTGGATGGCTCCAATGTGAGCCGATCACGATCGGATGACCACAGATTGTTTTAGAGTTGCTTGGGACTCAGTATTCCTAGTGTAACAGTATTTTCAAGATTTTGGAGCTTATATAGCTCTGATTGACAAGCCATTTATTGCGTTGGATAGCTGGTGACGTCCTGGAGGTGCAAAAAGGTAAAGATTTCAGAGAACTTTTGTGAGGGTTTTGGGGCTTTTTGTTGAGAGAATCTTGTACAAAAATTGAGTGGTGAGTTTTTCTTGTATTAATTATATTTTATTTTCTCATAGTGAAGCTTGCACGCCCCATGGAGATAGGCTTGAGGCCAATCTACGTATTTATATTGTGTTTCTTCTTTCTTCCTATTACACCGTGTGATATCGGATCCTACACAACAATTGGTATCAGAGTATGATGGTACCAAAGCATAGATTGCAGAAGTAGTAATCGAGGTAGAAGATGGAGAAGATAAGCATAATCAAGGTAGAGATCAACAAGTTTGATGAAAAAAGTAATTTCTCTTTGTGGCAGGCGAGGGTGAAGGACGTGCTCATCCAACAAGAATTGATCGATGCTCTCTTGTATGAGGAGAAACCAACTACCATGAGGTACAGGATTGGAGGTGACTCCAAATACAGACGGTGAGTACAATTCGCTTATATCTAACGGATGAGGTGGTGATCCATGTGCTTGACGAGACTTCTCCGATGATGCTGTAGTCAAAGCTCGAGGAGTTATACATGGCAAAATCTCTTACCAACACTCTCTTCTTTTAGAGGCAGTTCTATCAGTTGCAGATGACTGAGGGACAGAGTGTGTAGGAGCATCTCAGCCACTTTCAAAAGATCCTCACCGACCTCCTCAACGTTGGCGAGAAAGTTGAGGACAAAATCAAGGCACTGGTCTTGCTAGCATCACTTTCCTCTTCATATAAGTCCTTGATGACTACTCTTCTAGTGGAGAAGAGCACCATTAAGATGGACGAGGTCACCATGGTGATTCTTCAGAATGAGGTTCTCAGGAGGAAGAACCTAGTTTCAAGCTCAGACAACAGCTCAGCTTTGGTGGTTTCTGAAAGAGTAGGAGGTGGCAGACAGAGCGATAGAAGATCGCGACGAGGGCGGTCCAAGTCCAGGATGAGAGACCTGAGCAAGACTAGATGTTATCGATGTGACGAGTTGGGATATCTAGTCAGAGATTATCCTCAACTCAGGGATCAGACGAAGGCTACTACAGCAATGGCTAGTAGCGAGTTAGAGGATGATGTCTTGAAGATATCTGATGAGATATCTACTTCTTTTCAATAGTGAATTTTAGATTCTGCATGTACCTATCATGTATGTTGCAGAGAAGAGCATTTGACTCCATGGAGAGTAGTAAGGGCACTGTTTATTTATCGGATAGATCGAACTATGCAATCAGAAGCATCAGGATGGTTAGTTGGAGGACATATGATGGTGCAGTGAGGAGATTGGAGGAGGTCCGATATATATCCGATTTTAGATGGAATCTTATCTCACTGAGCAGACTGAATTCGAGAGGCTATAGGATGGTAGCTGGTAGAGGAATCCTGAAGGCGTTGTGCAGTAATAGGATTATTCTGGAGGAAAAGAAGAGGATGAGAGGATATTACTATCTGACGAGGAGCCCAGTTTGAGATGGAGTTTCAGGAGCTAAGAGGAGTCCAGAGCGAGGTGGAGCTCCAAGTGGAGATGGATCGAGCATTAGACGGGAGACTCGGGAGGATAAGAGGCAATATCACAGAGTGAAGTTTCTATTACAGTAGGATGATACCTTAAACAGGTCTTGTTGGAGCACGATCCTGGCTCCTCCCATAGACTTTGGGTGCAGCGAAACCAGTAATGAACAAATCTGGAGACTTCTGGACTCGATGAAAGGCCCTTGATGAAATCAGCCTGGTTGCTGTCTTCTTCGTTAGCCTTTCGTTTCAGATGAAGAATGCCTCTAAGATCACCTCTAAAAAATCCAAGATCTAGTACCCAATCAGATCAGGCCTGGACCGAGGTCTTCCAATTCGTAGATCTCGAATCAAGGCATTCTAGATAGGGAAGAAGGTAGATGGAGACAGACCTTGCAGATCTGTCCTGCTGCAGCCTTTCCTGTAGATCTGTTGATGGAGATCTCACCCGTGCCTCAAACGACCTCAGATCAACTCCAGATCTGAGATGAACTTGTACCAACCTCTTCTCAAGAGATTTCAGATCTTGGACCTGATATTTGGGTGGCTGCAAGAGAGGGAGAGTAGAGAGAGTTGGCGGCACAAAGGGGGAGGGGCTAGCGCCTCCTCTGCTTTTCTTTCCTTTTTGGGACCTGGCGGCAAGAAACCCTAGGGTTTCTTGCTCCTGGGGCATGGAGAATAGCTGGAGAGAGAGGGAGAAGAGAGAGAGAGACTTGAGAGAAAGAGTCTTGTATTCCCTTTGGCTTAATCAAACCTATACAATGCATGTATATATAAACACAAGGTCAAGTGACCCAAACCCAAAACTCCCTTGACCAACTCTATGGGAGATTAGGTTAACCCAAGCCCATGTACACCCATGACTTGACCTAATCTCACCTATCCTGGGCCCAGATCTGGCCCATAAAGAGTTGGTCCCTTGAGGCCTACATAACCTAGACCTCAAGAACCCGAAAGGCCCACAGCCTTTCAACCTAGGGCCCAACTAGCCCTAGAGCCTCTATGAAGCCCTCATGAATGATGGACCTTGGCCTTAGCCTTGGTCCCCTGGGCCTTAGGCACACCACCTGGATCACAACAATCTCCATCTTGGTGTCCCAAGGCCTCAACCAGCTCCACTCTGTCCATCAGCCGCATCAGCTCAACACATCTCTGAAAGCTGTCCCATGAAAGTACCTTCATAAGTGCATCAGCTGGGTTCTCCTTGGTGTGTACCTTTACCAGTTCTACCTCGCCATCCTCCACAAGCTCCCTAATCCGATGATACTGAATGTCGATGTGCTTTGTCCTTGCATGATAGACTGAGTTCTGTGTTAATAGAAGTGCACTTTGGCTGTCACAGTGCACTCTAATGGCCTCCTGAGTAAGGCCCATCTCCATCAACAAACCCTTCAGCCAAATTACCTCCTTAGCTACTTCTGTCAGCCCGATGTACTCTGCCTCTGTAGTGGATAGGGTCGTGATAGGCTGCAGACTCGATCTCCAAGAAATAGGATCTCCATACAGGCTAAAGATGAAGCATGTCTAGACCTTTGGGTATCCACATCTCCACCGAAGTCTGCATCTACATAACCGCTAATCAGCCCCTGAGCCTCCCTGGACATGTCAGAGTATCCCACTGCACCTCCTCACTATCCGTAGCAGATGCCAACTCCAACTGAACCCTCTAGGTATCTGAATATCCACTTCAGAGCTCTCCAGTGCTCCCTGCCAGGCTGCGCCATGAACCTGCTAACCTGACTTACTGCATGAGCGATGTCTGGCCTACAACAGACCATCGCATACATCAAGCTCCCAACTCCTGAAGCATAAGGAACTGTCTCCATCTCCTGAGCCTCCACCTCAGTCTGTGATGCCATGGTCTTTGAGAGTCTGAAGTGACCGACAAGTGGCAGCTTCGCCGGCTTTGCTTCCTTCATCTCGAACCTCTCTAAGACCTTCTGTATGTAGCCCCCCTAAGATAGATGCAGCACCCTCCGGGCTCGATCTTTGAAAATCTCCATGCCTAGGATCTTCCTTGCAGGGCCCAAATCCTTCATCTCAAACTCCCGAGATAAGGATGCCTTCAGATCCTGCACAACCTTCCTACTCTTGCATGCTATAAGCATGTCATCCACATACAAGAGTAGGAACACCCTAGAACCATCCTCAAGAGACTGAACATAAACACAGGGATCAAACTCGCACCTGGAAAGTCCAATGCTGTGCACATAGGAGTCGAACCGCTTGTACCATTGCCTCGGCGACTGCTTCAGCCCGTACAGCGACTTCTGTAACAAACAAACCTTTCCCTCTGATCCTAGACCTCTGAAATCGGGTGGCTGCTCCATGTAAATCTTCTCCTCCAAATGCCCATGAAAGAACGCCGTCTTGACATCCATCTGCTCCAGCTCTAAATCCTGAGCTGCTACAATACTCAGCAACACTCTGATGGAAGTATGTCTGACGACGGGAGAGAAGACCTCACTGAAGTCGATGCCTTTCTTCTGAGAGTATCCCTTGGCCACTAACCTCACCTTGAATCTGATACCTCCCTGCTCTGAAGGCCCTTCCTTGCGACTGTAGACCCATTTGCAGCCAATGGGCCTCTTCCCCTATGGCAACTGCACCAATCGCTACGTCTGGTTCTTGTGGAGAGACTGCATCTCCTCGGACATCGTCTGGACCCACCGCTCTCTGTCCTGGCTCTCAATAGCCTCCTGATATGTATATGGGTCTCCATTCACTGTCACCAGGGTATATGACAGCGTCTCCTCGAAGCCATATCGGTCTGGTTGCCTGATGGTCCTCTTGGGCTTGTGTAGGGTAACACCGATATCAGTCCTCGGTCCAGCTCGCTCCTGCTGGACCTCTCCGCCTCGATCATCCATCTGAGTCCTCTCCACCTGTGGAGACACCTTAGGTAGGTTCTCCACCTGAATGTCATGTCCTCCCGTAGTACCTGCAAGAGGCAAAATCAAAGAGGTAAGCTGTCCAGCAGCACCCTGCTGGACCTCCTCCTGCTCCTGCTGCTCCTCCATGCCTGCTCGCCTCTGTAGGACTGACTCCTCATTAAAAGTCACATCCCGACTAATGATGACCTTCTTTTTCAAGGGATCCCACAGCCTGTATCCCTTGACTCCTCGCGGATAGCCTAGAAACACCGTCTTGCATGATCTGGCATCTAGCTTGCTCTGCTCACCAGCTCTAATGTGCACATAGGCCGTGCACCCAAATACCTGTAGATGGCCCAGCCCAACTGTCCTCCCAGACCACACCTCCTCTGGAAGTCTGCCATCCAACCTGGTGTGAGGTGACCGATTGACCAAGTAACCCGCTGTGTCAACTATGTCAATCCAGAACGCCTTTGGAAGCCCTGCCTGCAGCCTCATGCATCGTGCCTTTTCCAGAAGTGTTCTGTTCATTCTCTCGGCCACCCCATTCTGCTGTGGAGTCCCCTTAACTGAGAAGTGTCTCCTGATCCCACACTCCTCACAGTAATCCTGGAACTCTCTGCTGGTGTACCCCCCGCCATTGTCTGACCTCAGACACTTCACGCTCCTCCTTTGCTCCTTCTCCACCTCAGCTCTTCAGATCTTGAACTTGGTGAAGACCTCTGACTTCTCTCTTATGAAGTAAATCCAGAGTTTCCTTGAGAAATCATCAATCAGGGTCATGAAGTATCTAGCCCCATTCCTAGCTGAAACTGGGGCTGGTCCCCACACATCCGTGTGTACTAACTCCAGAGGGGCTGCACTGCAGACTGTACTGATGTTGAACTGAACTCTCCTCTACTTTCCCATCTGACAAGGCTCATAGATCTCCCTTATAGCACCATCCTCCAGATCAGAGATGAGTCCTCTCCTGTTCAACTCCCTTAGCCCCTTGTCACCCATGTGACCTAGGCGGTAGTGCCACATCCTCTAAGCCCCCTACTGGTCCTGTGCTGCAGCTGCTGCATCAGATTCTCCGGTCACCATAGATCCCTCCATGCGATAGAGATTACTGTCCAACCTCCTGCCTCTCATCACCACCATAGCTCCATTGAAGATGTTCAGTACTCCACTTCTAGCCCTACTGCTGAAGCTATATCCACTGCGCTCCAAGTAGCCTAGTGACACCAGATTCTTTTTCAGCTCCGGGACGTGCTTTACATTTGTCAATATCCTCACAATCTCATCAAACATCCTTACCGTGACTGTCCCTATCCCAGCCACCTTGCAAGGATGATTGTCGCCTAGAGTCATTGATCCCTCATCTATCTTAGTGTATGTCGCAAACCAAGACCTGTGTGGTGTGTAGTGATGTGAGCACGTAGAGTCTAGTATCCACTCCTCTGTGTAATGCGTGTGACCATCTGATACCACAAGTAGATCATCCTCCACCTGCTGCGCAGCAACTGCACTCACTGATTCTGAGCCACTTCTTTCTCCCTTCTTGCTCTTTCATAGTGGACATTCTCACTTGAAGTGCCCGAACTCGTTGCACTTGAAGCATTTCATCTCTTTCTTTTTCTTCCTAGACTTGGATCGTCCCCTGGACTTGCTTCTGCCTCTGCCTCTACCTATCCTCTCCCTTACTACCAAACCCTCCTAGGGAGCCCGATCTCAGGTCAACTTTTCTCTTTGCTCATTAGATCTCAGCACCGAGACCATATCCTCATATTCCAGAGTCTCCTTGCCGTAGAGCAGTGTAGTCACTAAAGAATCATATGATCCTGGCAGCGAATACAAAAGCAACAGGGATTTGTCCTCCTCATCCAGCTTCACCCCGATATTCATCAACTCCATGCACAACTGATCGAACCTCTGAATGTGGCCAATCACATCAGATCCCTCCTGCATCCGAAGACTGTACAACCTCTTCTTCAGCATTAGCTTGTTGCACATATTCTTCCCCATATACATGGTGTGCAACTTCGACCAAAGGCCCTTCGGGATCTTTTCTTCCAGCACCAAATACAACGCCGCATCCGCCAAACATCCTCTGATCACCGAGCATGCTTTCTTCTCCAGTGATGCCCACTGTCTATTTGTCATTCCCTCAGGCTTCTCATCCAAAGCCTGATCCAGATCTGCTTGCACCAGAAGATCCTCCATCTGGATTTTTCATATAGAAAAATTCTCCTTGCCATCAAACTTCTCGACATCGACCTTCATATTGCTGCCCATGATTGGATCCAAGCCAAACAAGCAATATAAAATCAAGAAGTATAGAATATACCTTGATGGTATCTTGCTAAAAATTTTCAGCACTTGGGATCTTCAACTTCTCGTGTTTGGAACCGCTTCCTCACCACTATGGCTCTAATACCAACTATTGGAGCACGATCCCGGCTCCTCTCACGGACCTTGGGTGCAGCAAAATCAGCAACGAACAAATTTGAAGACTTCTGGACTCGATCAAAGGCCCTTGACGAAATCAGCCTGGTTGCTGTCTTCTTCGTCAGCCTTTCATTTCAGATGAAGAACGCCTCTAAGATCACCTCTAAAAAATTCAAGATCTGGTACCCAACCAAATCAGGCCTGGATCGAGGTCTTCCAATTCATAGATCTCAAATCAGGTCATTCTAGATAGGGAAGAAGATAGATGGAGACAGACCTTGCAGATCTGTCCTGCTGCAGCCTTTCCTGTAGATCTGTTGATGGAGATCTCACCCACGCCTCAAACGACCTCAGATCAACTCCAGATCTGAGAGGAACTTGTACCAACCTCTTCTTAAGAGATTGCATGTTCTAGACCTGATGTTTGGGTGGCTGCAAGAGAGGGAGAGTAGAGAGAGTTGGCGGCACAAAGGGGGAGGGGCTAGCATCTCCTCTGCTTTTCTTTCCTTTTTGGGACCTGGCGGCAAGAAACCCTAGGGTTTCTTGCTCCTGGGGTGTGGAGAATAGCTGGAGAGAGAGGGAGAAGAGAGAGAGAGGCTTGGGAGAAAGAGTCTTGTATTCTCTTTGGCTTAATCAAACCTATACAATGCATGTATATATAAACATAGGGTCAAGTGACCCAAACCCAAAACTCCCTTGACCAACTCTATGGGAGATTAGGTTAACCCAAGCCCATGTACACCCATGACTCGACCTAATCTCACCTATCCTGGGCTCAGACCTGGCCCATAAAGAGTTGGTCTCTTGAGGCCCACATAACCTAGACCTCAAGAATCCGAAAGGCCCACAGCCTTTCAACCTAGGGCCCAACTAGCCCTAGAGCCTCCATGAAGCCCTCATGAATGATGGACCTTGGCCTTAGCCTTGATCCCCTGGGCCTTGGGCACACCACCTGGATCACAACAGGTCTTAGATCAGGAGGAGCATAGCATACGACAGAGATGGGATCGAGTGGCTTGGCTCGACTCTCAGTTTGCCCATCTATGAGACAACAGGCATGCCCCAAAGTATGGGGGTGAGACAGATTATAGGCTCTTGAGACAAATGGAGGCCGAATATCGAGTCGAAGTAGAGATTCTTGAGATTTGATGCCTCAAGATTCGATCCACATTGAGCTTACAGCGAGGTCCAAGATGACAAATGAAGTCCAACGAGCCCAAGAACAGTCTAAATGGAGTCTAGACGGTGAAAATATGTGTGAAAGAAGCTCAGAGCAGATGGCATGGTGCACGAGGTGGTGGAGGCCGACGATGGTGCAATCGGGCCTGACGGACGCACGTGCATGCACAGGCATGCGCGACCCAACATGCTGGCAGGCCCAGCGAGGGCGGCGCATGGGCCAGCCCAGCATGCGTGCGGGTGCCCAGGCCCAGTGCCCTATGCAGTCCACTATGGACGCAGGGTGCTGGGCGGTCCATGGATGCCGCATGAACTGGTCACCTAGTCCATGTGCGGTCTACGGATATTTTTGCATGATCCGACAGCTCTGGAGTGAGATGTTCATGATCGAATGGCCGAGGATGACTCCAAATGTGATGAGGCTTGATCTGAGGCTATAGTGCATGATCAGACGGCTCTGGTACAAGCCGATCATGATTGGACGGCCACGGATTATTCTAAGGTTGATTGGGACTTAGTATTCCTAGTGTAATAGTACTTTTAAGATTCTAGCCTATATAGCTTTGATTGACGAGCCATTTGTTGCGTTGGATAGCTGCTGATGTCCTGGAGGCACAGAAAGGCTCCAAGAAAGGTTTCAGAAAGTTTTTATGAGGGTTTTGGGGCTTCTTATTGAGAGACTCTTATACAAGGATTGAGTGGTGAGTTCTTCTTGTATTGGTTATTTTTTATTCTCTCATAGTGAAGCTTGCACGTCCCATGGAGGTAGGTTTGAGGCCAATCTATGTATTTATATTGTGTTTCTTATTTTATTTCTTCTTTCTTCCTGCTGCACCATATGGTACCGGATCCTGCACAACATTGATGACTTAAGATTTTTATTTTTTAAAGTAAGCTTTTTAAGTTCATCAATCAAATCATAAAATGCTTCTTGTAATTCTTTGAATAAAAATTCAAATTGAGTATCAAGTGTTACCTCATCCTCTTGAGCCATAAGATAGAGGTCGACCATTTTCTTGTGCTTCCTCATTTAAACTTGAATCTTTACTATTACTCTAAGTGGCCATCATTGCTTTCTTCTTCACTTTTTTGGAGGACTTCTTTAGTAGAGGACAGTCAATCTTGAAATGACCAGATTTCTTGCATTCAAAGCATGTAGGTGGCTCCTTGTCTTTGTCTTTCTCTTGATCTTTGCTAGCTTCATCTTTGGAGAAGGTTCTTCTCTTGAAGTTTGGGCTCTTCTTCTTCATGAATTGCTTAAATTTTTTGGTTATGAAGGCTAACTCTTCATCATCATCACTTTCTTCAAATCTTCACTATCTTTATCTTCTTCTTTAGCTAGAGACTTGAGTACCATGGTTTTCTTCTTCTTGGCTTCCTCTTCCAAATTTTGCTTCATGGTTAACTCATGTGTCATGAGAGAACCAAGAAGTTCTTCAAGGGCCAACGTGTTGAGATCCTTTACTTCTTGTATGGCCGTCACTTTTGCCTCCCAAGCTCGAGGAAGAGACCTAAGAATTTTTCTTACAAGTTCACTGTTAGTGTATGATTTTTCCTAGCTCTTAAGCCCATTAATAATATCAATAAATCATGTAAATATTTCTATAATACTTTCAGTCGATTCTATTTTGAAAAGTTCATATTTATGCACTAACATATTTATTTTGGATTTCTTTACTTGATTGATACCCTCATGGGTAACCTCAAGTCTATCCCATATTTTTTTGACTGAAATACAAGTAAAAATCTGATTGAATTCATTTTCATCAAAGCATATTCATTGCTTTAGCATTCAATTGAGCTAATTTTTTATCAATATCATCCCAATCTTTTTTGAATTTTGAAACAGCATTGTCATCAATAGTGATTGTGTGTGTGTGTGTGTGTGTGTGGTCTATTGATATAACACCCCATGGTCCTAATCAAGTGCTTGAATGAATATGGGCATGTGTGCTTTCTAATATGTGTAGTTTGAAGCGTTGAATAAAGGAGGTCGGTTAGTGGACTACCCTTCTGCTAGAAAAATATTCAATTAGGTTGTTATCTTGATCTTTTACTCTAGATCACAAGACACACAAGTGAAAGAGAGTTTCTACTCTGATACCACTTATTGCCCAGAGATACAACCCAAGAGAGGGGTTGAATTAGATTTTTCAAATAATTTTTACTAATTTAAACAGGTATGTACAGAATAAAAATGTATATGCTGTATGTGTAGTAAAATAATGAGCTGAAAATAAATACAAAGGATAAATAAGATCACACACACATAAATATAGAGTTTTATAGTGGTTTGGTGTCAATCTCCAACACTTACATTTACTCCCCAAGCAATCCTTTTAAAAATTTTACTATAATCTACAGATTACAGTAAGATTATTTTTTGCATTTAAAATCTGAATCTAGTTAGTTTTACGGACTCACCAACCAAAATCTATCCCCAAGCTACTCCTAGGCTTGTACAAATTCAATTCAAAATTTAGATGAGCCTATCTCCCAAGTTTCAAATCTTATTGAAACTTGAAATACAGAAAATGTAGGTGTAGAAATTTAAATATAAACACAAACTTCTTGATGAGCTGGTGTGAGACTTTAATACACAAGATGAGAGGTTGGAGGGCTTTTGTAATGAATACTCCCTTCCTTCACTTGAGAATGACTTGGTTGCACAGTAGGATGGATAGTTGGAATAGAGTAAATTCACTTAAAAGCTCCCTTGAAGGCTGATTTCTCTTTTTTAATGTGTATCTGATTTTTCTCTCATTGTTATTGCCCTTTTATTTGTTCTCTTGCTTTAATTGACACTTAGAACCCTTTCAATCCAAGTTACGATCACTAAAAATGGGTTTGTAGCCATTGGAGGGTGAGAAATAGCCATTTAGAGCTTCTCAGAGAAATTCTGTAGAGTTTTGAAAACTAATCATGAGAGCTGTCAGGAGCTGATAAGTCGACTCATCAGATCCTTAAATTAACTCAAATGAGTCGACTCATTCGATGGGGTCAAAAATAGCTTCTCTGTGTTTTTTGTACCAATGCTAGTCCTGCATGCCTGAGTTAGCTCATACTGTGCTTGAGTTGACTCAAATAATAAGATTCAAAATAACAGCTTCTATTTTTGTGCCATTACCCATCTATGTGCTTGAGTTGGCTCATACTATTTCTAAGTTGACTCAGGTCTGTGTGAAATACTAAAAGTGTGTCAGAGTCTGTCTGTGTGCCTGAGTCAGCTCATACTATGCCTGAGTCGACTCATCATTTTCTTGAGTTTGCCAAGGCCCTATTTTCTTAAAAAAAATATTTGGCTTGATCTCTTTAACTCTTCCTTCTTGAATCTTCCATTCAAAAATATGAAACTTCATTAAGATAGGGTCCTAGCTTCTTGAAAACTTCTCTTAAATGCTCAAATAATTTATTAGTACCAAAATATACTCAAAGATTTTGTTATTCATCAAAATCAAACCTAGGGTCAACAGCATTACATCTTAAACTGATGCACGAGAACTTGATCTGGCTATATGAAAATAAAAAATCCTTGGAGGAGAGACTTAAGGCTGAGCAAGAGGCCAAGAAGGAAGTTGAAAAGGCCAAGAAGGCATCTAAAGAGAAGGCTATGAAGGAGGCCAAGACTGCTAAGGGGTTGAAGAATCAAATCCAAGAGAAGTTGAACTCAATAAAGGAAAAAAACCAATAGTTTTTGGATAGTCAGCGTAGAATAAACGAGTAGGAAGATAAGCTACAGAAGGAGACAGAGAAGATCTCCAAGCTTGAGGCCAAATTGAAGGAGGCCGAATCAGTAATCAAAAAGCATGACTCGACCCTCCTCTTATATCAACGACAACTCGAGAGAGAAGGAGCATACTTCAAGGGCCATTGACGACTTCAAAGCTTTACATGCATTTCAAGATGAAGTTACAAAAGCTTCTGAGGGGGTCGGGTTTCTAAGCTGCAGAAATCTGATCATGAAATTTTTTTTGGACCTGGATCTGAGCAAAGACATTGCCGAAGCAGCCATTGCAGCAGTATCTGAGGTCACTTCTGGGCAGACGAGTGAGGTCATCTACTAACTGATGTCGGATGTTAATTTGGTTGTTGAGGTACCCCAATTAGTTGCAGAAATGTCTCCTCAATCTCACACTGAAGTCCCTTCTGTCGAGGTCCCAACTCCTTCTACAAAGTCCCAACAACTCTTGCTCAGGTCCCAATCATCGAAGTTATCTCAATAGAATCTCCAATGACTAACAAGGGGCCTGCTTTAGCTTCTGCTCCCAAATCTGACGGTCCTCAGGCTAAAGCCTAGTACTATTTTTATAATTTTCTTTCCTTTTTCATCTTTTGTATCAGCTCGATGTGGGCTTTTGTAAGCATTCTTAATATCAATGGAAAACTTCTCCAAGTGTATTCTTCATTTTCACATCGTATGCTTCTGATTCCACTTAACTTGATCTTGGTATTCATAACTAAGAATTTTAAGAAATCTAAGTATTCATAATAGATAATCACTTGACTCTAGTTAGATGAATCCTAAAAAAACATTACCCGACCTTGGTTGCATTGATTATAAAGCCAATGTGCTATAACTTAACAAGTTATTGATATAACCTGGTCTTTAATAATTGGATCGATTGATTGGAAGAAATCCAATCCTAATAATTGAAATATCCATAATAAAGGTTTAAGATTTACCTCTTGAATTTAGAATAGCAGATCAAATTTCTTGTATGTAGAATTTTAACCCATGACACCTTCTCCCTTTTAAGGGCATGTCATTTTGGAATATGTCCTTGGTCATAAATTCCTTTGATCTGATGTCAGGAAGTCCAATCTGTAGACTCCGATATTCCACATTGGATTTTTATAAAATTGAACCTGAGAATCAAGTATTTTTTTTAGTAAATATTCTAAAGTCTGATCCATAGATCGGGTGTCTCTCGTCAAGTCATCTGTGAGGTCCAATCTGGAGATCGGGTGTCTCACTTAAGCCATTTGTGAGGTCCAATCCAAAAGGTGTCTCACTTAAGTTGTCCTGGTTTGGCAAGAATTTTTATAGCCAAAGTTTGGCTTTTTCCAACCTTGTTTGGACAAACCTGATCTTTTTCCTCATCCTCATTTGGCCATACTTCATGACCTCATTTGAACATATTTCATCCTTGTTTGGCTGGAAATCATGATCTCATTTGGATGAAATTGTCAACTCTATCCTCGTTTAGCCAGACATCATGGCCTCATTTGGATAGGTTGTCCATTTGACATTTAATTTATATCTTAGACATCCAAGTGAATCATTTTGGTTTATTAAGCAAATAAAAGATTTGGGTTTGGTTAAAATCTGTTGTTTCAAAACCGAGCGTAATGGGGATTTGTATTGAAGTGGGGATTCTACCTATGATTCTCCATTGTCCAAAAACTGCAAACAAATCTAAAATTTGAGGTCTCGATACCCTATGGCTTAGCTGTTTCACATCTCCTTAACTGTTGTTTGCTTTCGATGTTTCATGATAGTGGATCTCTATCATCACCATTACGTTAAGGTTTTTACATGATTATCCTTTTTTTTCCACATGAAATCCTATTAAAATTTCCACCTTTTAGATAGGAGGTTTTGCAGAAATAGTGTTTACCGAATTGGTAATAGGCTTGTTATTTATTTTGTATTTTTGTTGGAGTAAACCTATTCTTTTGAATGATCTTATTGAAGGATCGAATAACGCACCAGAACAATTCAGATTAGATGCAGCGCAATTCAAAAATATTTTATCCGATCTGGCATGCGAGACTTAGATTCAAATTAGATAAAATCATAATAAATAGTATATTAAATAATAGAATCAGCATGCACAAGAGATAAGAGGTGATCTCATCACCATTCACAGGTAGACGATCTCCACAATTGATGATCTGATGATCTCTGAGATTCACTATGGAGCCGCATATATGCTTGACCTCTATAAGTATCCACTCAGACTTGATCTAGGATACGTTCTCCTCTGCCAATATACCTACTTTTAGGTGGAATTGCAAGCTTCTTGATTAGATTCAAATCTAATCTCCGACAGAATTTCGATCAGCCCCTGATCGCAGCCTTTTCGACTTTTTGCATAAGACTGACGGTATTCGATACCTTGAACCCACCAGATGGCTCATCCAACATCCTTGAATATGGAAGAGGGATAGATATCAGAGATAGAAAAGGGAGGAGGCATGAAAAATGATCTATGTGTTGTAACCTCTTTGGTCGATAAAAAAGAATCGCTTTTTATAGGAATCTGATGAGATCAGACATCTTAAAATAGGACTCTCCTAGATCCACCCCAATCTGATTTCTCTCTTATTTTGTTGCACAAAACCAATGAGAAATTTATATTGGTGTGGAGATAGGATAAGGTTGTTGTCGCCTCATTCCAATCCACCTCAGAGTCGAATTTAAATGATTTAAATTTGAAGTTGAATTCAAATCTGAATTTGAATTCAAAGGAGATCAAATCTCTTATCCTCATCCACTAGTGGATGAGGCTTATCCCTCTCTTTCTTCCTTATCTAATTTGGTGACACACATGTAGATCCAATCCATGTGGGTGTGCCCCATCACTTGGTCGAACAACATTGGGTGGTTCCAACATTTGGCACCCCCACAAACCTAACCTAATTAGGTCAAATTCAAGCTTGGGTGAACCAATATTTGGAATCCAATTAGAGCTTGCACCAAATTGATTAAATCCTATCTAATAGGATCCAAAATTAAGGAGGAGAAACTGGGTTTAACTATGTGCTAGCATTGTTTCCTTAAATCCAAAGCTAGGACTTAATTGCTCCTAACCCAATTAGACTATACTTAGCCTAATTGTGCAATCCAAGATCAAAACCCTTATTTGTATGACCCCATAGGTCTAATTCTGTCTGATAGTAAGATATGTTGTGATTTCTATTATCAACATCATCAAAACTCTTTTCGATAGATTAGAACTCTTTTCAATTCAGCCAATTAAAATTATTGATCATCGAAATAATTCTAATTAGTTTTATAATCTACTAGTGACACCTAGCAGTATGTAGTGACAATCCAGCAGAACTGAGAGATGAACCTCTAGGTGCAGTTATCATATGATTCAGTTCTTTTATCATCAGTCCTGATAGAACTGAGATCAAGATAAACTCGTCAAACCTCATATCTATCATATGATAGAATCAATCGATTTAAGCCTGATGTGAAATCTAATAAAAATTTTTTTCTATCTTTCACACTGCCATGGCTATGAACTTTTTAGACTCAATCTCATGCTCTATACAGGACTACTCTTCCTCTATCGAGATCGATAGATCTCATTTTGAGGCAATCCAATTTTGAGGCAAGCCAACATATACCTCAAGGCTTCATATGGCCTACGAGATCGAGTTATAATGTAGTCAAACTATAGCACCCTTAAGGTGAACTGCCGATGCATCTCAGGTCAGAAAGTTAAACACACAACTGTGGCTATGAATATGTCACTGATAAAAAGATAGTATTCTTATGACTGTTCGTAAATGATCAAGCTCAATACCTTTGTTCGTAACAAGTACCTGTACTTTTACTCTGGTATCTCCACACTATAGATTTAAGACTTATTTGCTCAAAGAAAGTGATCGTACACCAATCTTTTGGATCGATCACTATCTCCATGATGATCCTATGATTAAGAGTAATTTACGAGTTAACTAAGATTAGCACATGTCTCAAATTCTCAACTCTTGAGTATATGTGTTATCTTACCCATTAACCCAATAGACGATTCATAGATACTATTAAATGAAATATAAATAAAAATAATTTAATTTTATTAATATCAAAGTCAAATTATAAATTATGTCTTAAAAGTATTGTTAGATGTATGTCCTAGAATTCAATATGACTGACACATTGTAATAAAGCTAGAACATAATTTTATACTTAATATATTAATTTGATCAATAAAAGGGCAAGTTAATTTTTTATTTAAGTGTGATGTGTCCTTGAATCATTCATGAAATTAATATTTCGATACTTATTCTCAAAATATTAAAAATTAAAGATATGTATTTAATTTTTAAATATTTTCGACATAATATCATCATGAGGATGATGATTGATCCAGATAGACCAACGCACAGATCACTTCCTTTGGGATAGATGAGTTTTTGATCTACAGTGTAGAGACATTGAGCAACGAGTGTAGGTAGTTGTTAGAGAATAACTAGTACTGAGCGTGATCGTACAAAAGATCATTTAGATTTTTACTCGATCGTCAGTAATTGTTTCGATGCTGTAGTTGTGTGAATGGTCTTTTGACCTGCGATGATATGACTGCTCGTAGTGAACTACTAAAGTTTGACTGACACATAAACATGATCTCAATGAGCCCTTGTAGTGGATATTGGTGATAATTGATCCACTGTAGGAGTAGGATGCGCATCAAGATAGAATCTATCGACCTTGATAGAAACAAGTAGCCCTATGAGATTTGAGAGGCTAAATCTAAGAGTCTGTGGCCACAGCAGTATAATTGATGAAAATTTTTTTTTATAATGATCACAATTGGACTTGAGCTGATCGAATCTATCATATGACTGATGATGAGGTTTGACGATTTATCCATGACCTGCCATATAGTCAGGACTCACGATAAAGGGACTGAATTACAGATGAACTATATCTTGAGGTTCTTTTTTGGTTCTACTGAGTTGCCACTACATACTGCTAGATGTTATTGATAGATTATGAGAGCTCACTAGGATTGCTCAGGATCGATAATTCTTGATGAGTTAGAGTGAAATTATTTCGATCCATTGAAAAGAGTTTCAATGATATAATGATAGAGATCATTGTATATCTCACTACTAGATATAATTAAACCTATGGAATCACACAATAAAGGGATTAGATTTGGAATAAGTAATTGAACTTATAAAGTTTCAATTGGATTTAGAAAAATCTTATTATGTTCAGGATAACCTTGCTAGCATATGGTTGGACCCAATTTTTTCTTTACGTTTGAATTTTTTATTTGATAAGATTAATTTAAACTAAATTATCTGTTAATAATCTAAATAAATTAGATTTATTGAGCTCCAATTGTTGGATATCTAAGGTTTTGGATCAAATGAATTAAGGGTTCAAGTCCTTAATTAATTTTCTTGATAGTCTTGATTGGGCGCCACTTGATTTGATCAAGTTGGATGTATCCATCAATTGGTGAGCGTGTGGGACCAGCTTTGGACATCCTATGGGTGCAAAGTGGGGTGTATTTTTGTGGGTACAAAGGCTTCAATAGTTGGTGCTTAATGGATTTCCTAAAGAAAGTCAAATAACTAAAGGAATAAGAATTCCTAATGCAAGTAGGAGTTGTATTAAGTGGTTGTTTAGTTTTGAATAGGATTCAAAGCTTATGCCTGTTTAAAGGGACCTTCCCTAAGGTCTCTAGGCACTTCAACCAGCAGCTTCACGCCCCCTTTGAAGAGTCCAATGCCCCTCTTTCTCTTCTCCTTCTCTTCTCCCTTGGAGTTCCAACGTCCACCATATTGGACGTCCTTCATCCTTCACGCCTAAAGGGGTTTTGACATTCATCTTATTTGCTGGTTTCTATTTTTTGGTTGCTTCATAATCTAGAGAAGAAAAAGTAAAAGAAGAAGAGAAGAAGAAGATCAAGAAAAGGATCAAAAAGTTGATCGTGATCCAGGCTTCATTCAGATTCGTAGGCTGATTTTTCTTGGAGAAGAAAAATCAATTTCAAAGAGGGCTATGCCAGGTTGATCCTTAGTGGATACCCATAGACAAGCACTTACACAGCTAAGAAAAAGCTTCTTCTCTTTCAGATCTAAATTTGAAGAAAGAAATTACGAAACAGATATATGATTCGATCACATATTCAATTTCAGCATATGTTCAATTTCAGTATATGAAGTAGATCCTTATGGTTTATGTTTTATGCATGTATGGTATAGATTAAAAAGAGTTTTAATCTTTTATTCTACTATTATATTTAGAATTTTTTTTTTTCAAAACATACATGCGTGGTATCAGGGCCACAGGTTTCATATGGATGAAATTGACATACATATTTTGAAAGAAGTTTTAAAATCTGATTTTTTCTTGATACATGAGATATATAGATGAATATTTTGAATTTAAAATTTATTTTAAGTTTAATTATAAAATATATAGATGATATGTGAAAGCATACATAGATCTGAATTTTATTCTAGAATAATTTTACAGAAGAAGCGTTTTGCTTGGCTCTTATCAACTTTTGATATTTTGCTTTGCTTGGGATCGACGGCACAAAATTTCTACACCTTTTTCTTCTTTTCTCTTCTAGAATATTGATGCCCTGCAGATGAACCTCTCACTAAATTCACTGGCTCTTTCTGGAGCTGGTGATCCTTCTCAAAAGTCTGCATAACCCTAGCAAACTATGGTAGTTTACTGCAAGCTTCATCATTCTATAATGACTGAGAAACAGTAGGTAGGATTTCGATGACTGAGGCCCCCTCTTCATGCAGTGGAAAATCAAGTTTACTAAGGCATTCAATCTGCTCAATCATGTACAATACATGATCGATGACTGAGGCCCCCTCTCGCATACGGACATCGAATACTGCACAAGAGATTTTATGTCTCTCCGTATCCTCGGGGTGTCGAAGGACTCATTCAACATTTAAATCATCTCCTCAGGCTGCGCATCCTCGAACTTACGATTAAGTTCGTCGTTCATAGTTGCTCTCATCATGCAACGCACAGTCGTGCAATCATTGAGCCACTTCATGTAAGTGTCTCTTGTAGCACAAGGAGCATTGGCTATAAGTTCTTCAGGTACCTAATCTGTAAGGATATATAAAATCTTTTCGTGCTCCAACACGATCTTCAACTTTCAGTACCAGCTATCGAAGTTGGGTCCGATGAGTTTGTCGCTATTCAACAGCGTACGGAGGGATAGTGTGTTGGCCATAACTGAAAGAAGAAAACACTAGCTTATTAGTATATAAATTTTTTTTAATCCTGAAGATATGGACTTTAGTTTAAAGGTTCTCCCACTATTTTTAACGAATTGGTGGTCTCTACCTCCAACTCGAGGAATTACATTAATTTCTTAGTGGGTACTAGAATCCACATAAATTGCATTCGGACCCGAGTGTGGCTCGACCAATCCTAGTGCATTCATGGATAGGTTCATAACCAATTATTTCTCTAAACAACTTCTAGCAATGGGTTCTGCCCCAGGTATCCCTTCAGCAGGCATGTGGCACCTCCACTGAAAATCCTGATTAGATCCAATCATTAACATGACACACCAAGTGCATCCAACAAATGGATGTCCAGACCTGAGTGTGGCTCAATCAATTTGAGTATTGATCTGAAGGTATATCATGATGGTCATATGATGAATGATAATTCTAATATGTAATAGACACCAGACGTGAGGCGCCTCCAATGCCTATTTGAAATATTAGACTCATTATCACACACCTTAATGGGAGGTAATGACCAAGTTATCTCATAACTTTATCACTTTATGGACCTATTAATTTAGAGGATTTGATTTAATTGATCTGAGAATAAGAGAAGAAGTCGACCTGCAAGCTGTAAATCCTACCACTGACTTCACCAAGTCATGTAAAGGATTAAGCGCAAGCTAGTCTAAAGACACCTAAATCAGTCATACTGATTCACCTTAATAGCATGGGTCTGCACAAATCGACTAGTGATCTAATTAAAATATAATCTACCATGTTGGCCAGGTAAGTGAGATTAATAGGAGGGATCTATCCTTAACTCACCGTAGATGCATCTAGGTGATAGCTCCCAATTAAAAACTACTTGATCGAATCTGGCAAACTTACTTTAGACACCAACTGGTTAATTAGTTTTAATTGGGCATACCAGAAGATTCGGGCTCAACTACAGAGCCATGATCATGATCTATTTATTAGGGTCAAATATATGGACTTGATCAAACTTCAACTATTGAGATTGATTTAGAGAAATACTGATCTAATCCAATTCAATACTTGATAGATTTAATCAATTTCTCTACTTAGTCCATATGTATTTCTAACCCTAAGTCTAACCTATTAGAAGGATCTGATTCATGCTAACCCATTGCCCATTATATTATGTGGTGTTTTAATAATTTTCAATTCTCAAATCTAGATCATTCAAACTTAATTCAAAATTAAGTGTGTGAAATGTGTATTTCAGTTTGTAGAACTATTCTATAAAGATTTTAGGTGAAGCATATCATATATTTTAATACATGAAAATAATTTTCATAATATATTTAATAATTAAATATACATAGGTATGATCTAAATTTCATTCATACATCTCATGTATCATGACAATTTTTAGATCAATATCAATTACATCACATACAACATATAATTCAGATCTAAAATAATTTGATATCTAAATTTTAACCTGTTGTAATGAATCATAAATTATTTTAGATCTAATCTAAATATATTTATAATCAAAATAATATAAAAAATTTATTCATTTTTTTTTCATGAGATTGTATCACAACGACACCTCTACACGTCATAAGAGAACCCATCGAATAGACAAAAGAGAGATTAATATCCTCAATCTCTTATGAACGGATGGTCTGGTGATCTCATCAATCCGAGTACTAGGCTACTAGGATTTAAAATTTAATTTCATATATAATTACATCAATATACAATTATTGACAAAACTATTTTGTGTTATGAACATATCCTTGATCTTATCAATTATGTTTTTCATCTAATCCAATTAGATTTGATGTATCATATACATCATATCAAATTTGAAATATATCTTATAATGATTATAAAATATCAATTTTAGATTTGATATCAAATAAAAAATTAATTAAATATAAATATGAATACATAAAGAATTAATTTCTGATAAAATTTATTTTTGCACAGTACTGAATTATGATAGGATTTAGATCTAAATATCCATCAAAATAGATCCAATTTAAATTTAAAATAAACCTCACTTCATAAGAAAAATAACAATATTAAAATTCTATTAAAATAGATTTTAATTCATCTTATTTTTTCATAAAAAATTTAGCAACATCAGAATTCTATTATAACAGATTTATAACATCTCAATCAATCATTGATTAGACACCTCTAATCTAATTAAAATCAGATAAAAAATTTTATATAAATAGATTTAAATGATATTTAGTATTTCACAAAAAATCTTAATTATATCTCATATAAATAATTTCAAAAAAATCTATTTTGTATGTATATATTTTAGGCCTGCTCTGGTACCTGTTGAGGAGAAGGGAAACAGTTTCCCTCCGGATGCCCAGGTTGCATCTAAAAATTTTCTAATATTTTACTTATTTAATGATCAAATTTTTACTTGAAATACAATAGAACCAGGGATCAAATCCTAAATTATCTGTATAAACCTTTGTGGAGGACTGGACGTACCGATCCTCTACTTTGCATGCACGTCAGACGCCGCAGGAAAGCAGGATGAACTCTAATCCAATTGACTTAGCAACTCAATCAATTGAGGGATAAGATATGCTAGTGTGGCACCTCATACTAGCAGGTGGGATGACCAAAGAGACCCCACGCCCAAAGGATGAGGGGCAGCAACAAGGGGAGAGGCTAAAGGGAAGATAGGACCTCTCTTTCTTCTCATGCCTCTCTCTCTTTTCTCTTCTCTGAATCTGATTTGTTTGCTATGTTATTGTTATTGCTATTGCTATTCATTCATAGGTATAGACTCTCTCTATTTATAAATGATTTTCATGATCCAATGAGATTAGGACTCCTAAATCAAATCTAATTTGAATTGATCCAATACTCATGAAAGAAGGATTCTTATATGAAATATAATTATCATCGTATATGACAATCAACTTGCACCCAATCTCTCACCCACTTGGGATGCCCCAAATAAGCATCAAACCAGATTTTGGTCATACTTCATGAGGGGGTATTCCTAGTGCAAGTAGGAATACTCATATCTCATCTAAAATGGGTCTGATTCAAATCTGATTCGAAGCTGGTTCCAAACAATTTCAAAAGACTGTCAATCTTAAACTCTTTAGAACTTTTGTACAAAGTCTAACTTAGATTTTGGATCCATTTAAGTTCAGTTAATTTAGATTTAATCTAAAATTAATTAGTACTTAAATCCAATCTTTCATATGTTTCATGAATCATAGATCAGAAACTGTTCATCCTCGGGATCGAACCTAAACCTCATGTGTAGTGCTAATTAGACATAGTCAACTCTTCAATCTCGTTTGACCCATAACTTAATTCTCAATCAAGTTAGCTTATATGTTCAATCAAGTCAAGTACTTTCAAATTAGACATATAAACATAGATCAATTCCTTCCTACTTTGTCTGACTTGTGTGCGTAACTTCAAAGATTCAAACACTAAGCCGATAGCACAGGAACCAATTCTTACACAAATCGAGATACCATCTAATAATGGTTTTCGACATCCAAATAGGTTGAATTATCACAAAAAAATATTCTAGAACCCATACATATGGTTACCGCGTAATTCATCCTTTTGATCCTGGATGCTCTAAGATGGTCTCAGGTTAACTATCAACCGAGATTGCTTCATCTGTATTGTATTTCAACCTTTCAAATTCATCTCATGGATTATCCTGGTCAAGGCTTTACTAAATTAAAATACAGTGATACATCAACTCCAATAATCTGGAGAGGACAATCCCATCTTGATCCACACACAGACTTCACAACTACTTGATTGTACCCAGCAGTCTTCCATCGCTGCATTAGAAATCCAAATAGTCCGGCACCAAAGCACAGTGAGTTGCTTACAAGTCACTATGGTGATCTCAGATCTGAAGGATACTTATACCCATGTATTTCGTGAGCAGCTTTTGACAGCAGAATGCTCAGTAGGTGAGTCACTTGTTCAGTGATGATGTACCCCTACATCTCACCTATATGCCATACCAGTGTCACCATACTCCTTGGTTAAGAGGACAACCAACCCATATGGCACACAACGACCTCCATTTGATAAATGTCATTATCCCGTAATGACGTATCATTTGGTTGTGAATATGTTTAAGAACTATACGATAAATTTTTTTTTTATCATACACTGACATAGTTATAGGGATTTCATCACAGTACAAGAGTTCAAGAAAGATGTCACTTTATGATAAAAAATATCAAAATAATTATTATTCAATTGATCAATAATTCATATACAAGGATGAACTCAATCATCACATGATTGATTTTAGGACACAATTTCCAACATATGCTGAGGATTTTGGTTATAGAAAGATTTAAAATTAGGTCATGTAATTAGATTGCATCTAAAATTTTTGATTTAAACATTATGGATTTAATTTGATTAAGTAATTGATCAAACCAAGTTAAGTGTTGAATAAGGCTAGATCAATTAAGTTGTATGATCATACAATTATTGTTGATCAAATCGATTGAATCCTGTATGTATAATCGATTAATCTAAAGACTTAATTTAGCTCAATGGCTTGAGCCTGATTCGTATTAGCTAACCTATTTGGACCAATTGACTTATTGGTGTCTAAGGTAAGTAATTGAGAGATAATTATTTAATTAGTTTCATTAACTGATCTGATCAATTTATTAGTGTCTAAAAAAAGCAACGGGGGGACCCCACAGATCTCCACTTACCTGATCAATTTGAAAGATTGGGTCTTTAATAAGGTTGCTTGGCATTTTGGTTTAGCCCTTACCAATTAGATCGATCATATGATGATTGATTAGATGAGATCTAAATTTAAATTTCTTCAAAATATTAAGTCCATAGGTCTTTCATCATTGTAAATGTGCGAATGTGCTACTGGTGTTGATTGTTCTTGGCTGGTTACAGTGGTTTAGTTGCATCGAGAATACGCAACCACTCTATTAGCAAAGAGTTGCTCCAGGGTAAGGATGGGGTTGGATCCAATAATTGTTAGGTGAGGGATCTAATGATGGCCTTGCACATGCTTGTGAATGGTGGGTCGGACTTAACTAAGGAGTGTGATCAATAACTGTTAGGTGAGCCCACATGACTTAGAGACCAAATCGCTGCAACATGCTTAGAGAAGTATTTGGATAAAAAATTATTTACGCATCGGTGTGCATATTATCAATAACTGTTAAGTGAGGTATATGACATCGGTGGGACTACAGCACACACTAGGAATCTTTTATCGCATTAGGATTTTCATTTTTCATCCGGAGAGTGGAGGGATCTCAAAAATTAGTAGGAGTCATTGTTTGCATCTTAAAGTTTCTAGAAGCAAATATAAATTTAAAGTATAAAAATCTAACTTGAATCTTTACTCTTACAGTTAAACAATGTCAGCCTCAAACCCTCCAGTCCGCATCTTTGAATCCAATCGTTTGATCGATATAAACTATAAAGACTGGTTAAGAAACCTCAGGATTGTCCTGACTTCTGAAAAATTAGGTCATATACTCGATCAGAAACTCTTAGTGTTACCAAACCGTCCTACTGCTGAGCAAAGAGCTGTTTATGAAAAATGGACGGATGAGGACAGTCGGGTTAAGTGCTATGTGCTGACTTCTATGTCAAATGAGTTGCAAAGTCAGCATAAGTATATGCCCACTGTCAGGGCTATGATAACTCACTTACAAGAGTTGTATGATGAACAGAGCTATACAGCATGCTTTGAAGTATTCAAAAAACTCTTCAATTTAAAGATTCGTGAAGGGCAGTCAGTCCATGAGCACTGTATGATAGTGATCAAGGACATTGAGGAGTTTGAGAAGCTCGAGCTTAATATACAAAAAGAATTACAGATGAATTTGATTCTTCAATCCCTTACGAGTTCATATAGTCAATTTATTATAAATTTTTATATGAACAAATTCGATTGCACTATATCTGAGCTGGTCAACATGTTGGTCACTACGAAAAGAACTTTGAAGAGTTCAAGGAACACTATTCTCGCTGTGGAGTAGACTTCTTCTAAGAGAAAATCTAGTTGGAAGAACTTCACTAAATCCGCTAAGAAGCAGAAGAATGAGAGCAAGCCGAAGAAGAATGTTCCAAAGAAGGCTGAAGCTAAAGGAAAGTATTTCCACTATGATGCTGAAGATCACTGGAGAAAGAACTGTCCACTCTACCTGGAGAGCCTAAAGACCAAGAATGATGATAAATCTTCAGAAGGAATACTTGTAATTGAATCTAACCTTAAGGTTTCTTCTACTTCTAGTTGGATATTAGACTCTGGTTTGAGTGCTCATATATGTACCTCAATGTAGGGTCTAATAAAAAGTAGAAGGTTGAGGGAAGATAACATGATCCTTCGGGTCGACAATGGAGCAAAAGTTACTGCAGAAGCTGTTGACACTTATCCTCTTCGATTATCATTAGATTTTAGATTAGATTTAAAAGACTGTTATTTTATTTCTATAGCTAGTCAGAATTTAATTTTCATGTCTGTGCTAGCACAGAAAGATTTTGAATTTAATTTCAATAAAGATTTTTGTTCCATTTACTTATGAAATAAATTGGTTGCACGTGATCTTTTAATCGACAGTTTGTATCACTTGCATGTTGATACGAATATAAATTTAAATGAGTAAATAGTGAGGTCGTAGGTCAAAAGAGATCCAGAGATAAAATTAATCAAAAGTACTTATGGCATCATAAACTAGGCTATATTTGAGATGATAGGATAAACAAACTGAAAAAAGATAGGATCTTTCGCTCTTTTCCTTCAGAGTCGTATTCAGTTTGTGAATCTTATCTTCGAAAAAAATGATCAAGTTACCCTTTGTAGGATATAGGAAAAGGGCCACTGAGTTACTTGCCTTGATACACACCGATGTGTGTGGGCCATTTGATGTGTAGGTCAGAGATAGTTACAATTACTTCATTATTTTTATCGATGATCTATCTAGGTATAGGTATGTGTATTTTATGAAACATAAGTCTGAAGCCTTTAAAAAGTTCAAAAAATTCAGAAATGAAGTAAAAAAATAAGCAAGCAAGCCTATTAAGGTTCTTCAATCTGATCGAGGAGGAGAATATCTTAGTCAAAAATTTTTGAGATATCTCAAAGACAACGGTATAGTCTCTCAATGGACTCCTTCTGAAACACCTCAACTCAATGGGGTATCTGAAATGAGGAATAGGATCCTATTAGATATGATTAGATCTATGATGAGCTTTACTGATCTATCCTTATTTCTTTGGAGACATGTCTTATTAACTACCATTCACCTATTGAATAGGGTTCCATCAAAATTCATTCCTACCACATCTTATGAGATATGGTACGGTAAGAAATTGAGTCTAGATTATTTTAAGACTTAGATATGTACGGCCTATGTCAAGAGACAGATGGTTGATAAATTGGAGGATAAATCTGTAATAGCTCATTTTATAGGATATCCAAAAGAATCAATGGGATACTACTACTTTCTACAAGATCATAATATGATTGTGAGTCAGAATGTCATATTCTTAGAAAAATAGTTTATCCAGGATGATGGTAGTGGCAGGTTAGTTGAGCTCGAAGAGAAGATCTTTGAAGAGCAAAGAGCTATAGATCCTCAGAAACCCATTATTTATAAGCTAATAGTTGACATTCTTCTACCACCTCGTAGATCTAGCAGGGTCTTCCGACCTCCTAAAAGGCACATGGGTATGCTTATGGAGAAAGTAAAAAAAATATTCTTTATGGGAGATAAGGGTCATGGTGATGATCCTAATATCTTTGACGAGATGATGTCTGACATCGATTTTGAAAAATAATTAGATGCAATAAAGTCAGAAATTGACTCGATGTATTTGAACCAAGTATGGACCTTAGTGAATCCACCCGAGGGTATAGTAGCCATTGGGTGTAAATGGATCTACAAAAAGAACATAGGTACCGATGGTAAGATAGAGACTTATAAAGCTAGACTTATGGCAAAAGGTTATAATCAGCATGAGGGTATTGACTATCAAGAAACCTTTTCTCCCATAGCTATGCTGAAGTCCATCCACACTCTCTTACTATTGTAACTTATTATAATTATGAAATCTGACAGATGGATGTAAAAACTACCTTCCTGAATGGATATCTTGAGGAAGATATCTATATGGAGCAGCCTTTGGATTTCACATCTGGTGATGGTGATCACAGAGTCTGCAAGCTACAAAGATCTATATATAGATTGAAGCAAGCCTCTCAGAGTTGGAATCATCATTTTGATGATGCATTCAAATTGTTTGATTTCATCAAGAATAAAGAGAAACCTTATGTATAAAAAAGGGTCAGTAAGAGTGCAATAATATTCCTCGTATTGTATATGGATCATATTCTTCTTATTGAGAATGATATTCCCATGCTGACCACGGTCGAAAGATGGTTGTTCAAGAAATTCTCTATGAAAGACTTAAGAGAAGCATCCTATATTCTTGGAATAAAGGTTTATAGGGATAGATCTAAAAGGATGCTAGGCCTGTCATAAAAGCTGTACATAGAAAAAGTGCTGAAGAGGTTCAGCATGGAAAACTCTAAAAGAAGACTTTTACCTCTTAGGCATGATATTAATCTTTTCAAGATGATGTGTCCGATCACATCTGAGGAAGTTCAACGCATGGTAGGATTCCTTATGCCTCAGTCATAAGGAGTCTCATGTATGCCATGATGTGTACTTGACCTGATATTGCCCTTGTTGTGAATGTCACGAGCAGGTATCAGTCGAATCCGGACGAGGAGCATTGGACAGCTATGAAGAACATCCTCAAGTATTTGAGAAGAACTAAGGATTTATTCTTGATCTTTGAAGGAGATTTTGAGTTGCAAGTCGAGGGGTATACTGATTCAGACTTCATATCTGATCCTGATGATAGAAAGTCTACGTCAAGATATGTGTTTGTTTGCAATGGTGGCACAGTCAGCTAGAAGAGTTCCAAGTAATCCATCATAGCAGATTCGACCACAGAGGTTGAATATGTCACTACTTCGGATGTTGCAAAGGAAGGCTTCTGGTTCAAGAAATGTGTTGCAAAACTTGGGGTTATGACATCAGATGTCATACTACTTTTCTGTGATAACAATGGAGCCATAGCACTTACTAAGGAGCCGAAGTCTCATCAGAAATCAAAGCACATCAAACGATGGTATCATAACATACGCGACTATCTCAAAAAGAAATATATTAAGGTGTGAAGAGTAGACTCTACAGACAACATGACAGATCCACAGACAAAGCAATTGAGTCAGCCAAAAATAGAAGTCTATCTTGAAAAAATAGGACTTAGATTAGTAGCCAATTGGCTTTAGTCCAAGTGAAAGATTGTTAGATGTATGTCCTAGAAGTCAATATGGCCGACACATTGTAATAAAGCTAGGACATAATTTTATATTTAATACATTGATTTGCTCAATAAAAGGGCAAGTTAATTTTTTATTTAAGTGTGATGTATCTTTGAATCGTCCATGGAATTAACATTTCGATATATATTCTCAAAGTATTGAAAATTAGAGACATGTATTTAATTCTCAAATACTCTCGATCATAGTATCATTATAAGGATGGTGATCGATCTGGATAGATTGATGCACAGATCGCTTCTTTCGGGATAGATGAGTCTCTGGTCTACAGTGTATAGACACTGAGTGATGAGTGTGGGTAGTTGTTAGAGAACAACTAGTACTGAGTGTGACCATACGAGAAATCATTTGGATTCTACTCGATCATTAGTGATTGTCTCGATGTTGTAGTTGTGTAAATGATCCTTTGACCTGCGATGGTATGACTATTTGTAGTGAGGCTGTTGAAATTTGACTGACACATAAACATGATCTTAATGAGCCCTTGTAGTGGATGTTGACGACAGTTGGTCCACTGTCGGAGTAGGATGCGCATCAAGATGGAATCTATCGATCTTGATAGAAAGGAATAGTTCTATGGGATTTGAGAGACTAAGTTTGAGAGTCTGTGGCCACAGCAGTGTGATTGATGGAAAAGAGTTTTCATAAAGATCATAATTAGACTTGAGTTGATCGAATCTATCATATAACTGATGATGAGGTTTGATGATTTATCTATGACCTACCATCTACTCAGGACTCACGATAGAGGGACTGAATCATACGTGAACTACACCTTAAGATTCTTTTTTGGTTCTATTGGGTTGCCACTATATACTATTAGGTATCACTGCTGGATTGTGTGAGCTCACTAGGATTGCTCAGGATCGACAATCCTTGATGAGTTAGAGTGAAATTATTTCGATCCATTGAAAAGAGTTTCAATGATACAATGATAGAGATTATTGTATATCTCACTACCAGATAGAATTAAACCTATAGGGTCACACAACAAAAAGATTAGATCTGAAATAAGTAATTAGGCTTATGAAGTCTCAATTGGTGTTACAGAAATTCTATTGGGTTCAGGATAACCTTGCTAGTACATGATTGGACCCAATTTTTTTTTATGTTAGAATTTTTTATTTGATAAGATTAATTCAAATTAAATTATCTGTTAATAATCTAAATAAATTAGATTCATTGGGCTCCAATTGTTAGGTGTTAAGGTTTTGGATCAAATGAATTAAGGGTTCAAGTCCTTAATTAATTTTTCTGATAGTTTTGATTGGGCGCCACTTGGTTTGATCAAATTGGGCATGTCCATCAATTGATGGGCGTGTGGGACCAGCTTTGGGCGTCCCATGGGTGCAAAGTGGGGTGTGTTTTTGTGGATGCAAAAGTTTCAATAGTTGGCACCTAATGAATTTCCTAAAGGGAGTTAAATAACTAAAGGAATAAGGATTCCTAATGCAAGTAAGAATTGTATTAAGTGGTTGTTTAGTTTTGAATAGGATTCAAACCTTATGTCTATTTAAAGAGACCTTCTCTAAGATCTCTAAGCACTTCAACCAGTAGCTCCACACCCCCTTTAAAGAGCCCCATGCCCCTCTTTCTCTTCTCCTTCTCTTCTCCCTTGGAGTTCCAACGTCCACCATATTGGACGTCCTTTATCCTTCATGCCCAAAGGGGTTTGGGCATTTATCTTATTTACTGGTTTCTACTCTCTGGTTGCTTCATAATCTAAGGAAGAAAAAGTAAAAAAAGAAGAGAAAAAGAAGATCAAGAAAGATCACGATTCAAGCTTCGTTTAGATTCGTAGGCTGATTTTTCTTAGAGAAAAAAAATCAATTTCAAAGAGGACTGTTTCAAGCTAATCCTGAGTGAATACCCATAGAGATCGGACAATTGCTATGGCTAAGAAAAAGTCTCTTCTCTTTTGGATCTAAATTTGAAGAAAGAAATTACGAAATAGGTATGTGATTCGATCACATATTCAATTTCAGCATATATTCAATTTCAGCATATGAAGTAGATCCTTATGGTATATATTTTATGCATGCATGATAAAGATTAAAAAAAAATTTAATCTTTTATTTTGCTACCATATTTAGAATTTTTTTTTTTTGAAACATACATGCATGTCCTGACATAGAAATTCCAACAAGTGTTTCACAAGTATCAGCCAATCTGGCTTCTAGGGCATACATCTAACAAACTCCCATTTGATCTAAAGCCAATTGGCTACAAATCTAAGTTCCATCTTCTCAAGGTGGCTTTTAGTCTTTTACTGGCTTAATGGCTTCGTCAGTAGGTCAGTCACATTGTCTGCGGTGTTGACTCTTTTCACCTCAATGTATCTTTTCTCAAGATAATCACGAATGAGGTGGAACCAGCGCTTGATGTGCTTGAATTTTTGATAAGACCTCGACTCTTTAGCTAGGGCAATGCACTGTTATTATCACAGTAGGGAGGGACGGCATCTGATGGTATCACTCCAAGTTCTGCAATAAATTTCTTGAATCAGAACGCCTCCTTCGCAGCCTTCAATGCGGTGATGTATTCTGCTTCTATGGTGGAGTCTGCTATAACAGTCTACTTAAAACTCTTCCAGTTGACAGTGCCACCATTGCATAAGAACATACTTTCTGATGTTGATTTTCGATCATCGATATCAGACATGAAGTCTGAATCAGTATACCCCTGCACTTTCAATTCTTGATTCCCAAAGATCAGAAATATATCTTTAGTCCTTCTCAAGTACTTAAGGATACACTTCACAAAAGTCCAGTATTCTTTCTCTAGATTTGACTGATATCTGCTTGTTACACTCACAGCATGAGCGATATCAGGTCGTGTACAAAGCATGGGATACATAAGGCTCCTTACAGTCGAAGCATAAGGGATCTTGCTCATGCATTCAATTTCCTCCGATGTGTTGGGGTATATCTTTTTAAAGAGATGAATACCATGTCTGAAGGGTACAAAACTCCTCTTGAAGTTTTTCACGCTGAACCTTTTTAGCACTTCCTCAATGTATATCTTCTGTGATAGTCCCAGCATTTTTCTAGATCTATCTCTGTAGACCTTTATCCCCAAAATGAAGGATGCCTCTCCTAGGTCTTTCATAGAAAATTTTTTAAACAACCATACTTTGACCGAGGTTAACATAAAAATATCATTCTCAATCAGGAGAATGTCATCCACATACAATATGAGGAAAGTGACAGCGCTCCCATTGACCTTCTTGAATACACGCGGCTCCTCCTCGTTCTTGATGAAACCAAATGATTTGATTACATCATTGAACCGAGTATTCCAGCTTCAAGATGCTTGCTTTAGTCCATAAACGGATCTTTGTAGTTTGCAAATCTTGTGATCACCATCACTGAAAGTGAAACAAAGCGACTATTCTATATAGATATCTTCCTTAAGATACCCATTCGAAAAAACTATTTTTACATCCATTTGTCATATTTCATAATCGAAATATGCTCTAATAACAAGCAATGCATGGATGGACTTAAGCATGGCTATAGATGAGAAGGTTTCTTGATAATCAACACTTTTGCACTAACTATACCCTTTTGCCATGAGTCTAATCTTAAAGGTCTCTACCTTTCTATCTACACCTATCTTTCTCTTGAAGATCCATTTACACCCAATAGGTATAATACCTTTAGGTGGATATATTAAGATCTAAACTTGGTTTAAGTGTATTGAGTTAATTTCTGAATTCATTGCCTTTAACTACTTCTCGAAGTTGATATCTGATATTATCTCGTTATAGGTCTTGGGGTCATCTCCATGTATCCTATTTTTTGTTGAGAATATTTTCTCTACATCCTTTGAGGTAATACCTAAATACCTCTCAAAAGGATAGAAAACCCTACTAGACTTATGAGGTGGAGTAAGAAATGTGTGGATCGGCTCAGATTGAATTGGTTCCTCAGGTTTCAAGGCTCGTCGCTCTTTGGAGACTTTCTCCTCGAGTCTAATCTGTCTTCCCATGCCTCCATCTTAAATAAATTATTTTTTTTAAAAAAATGTATGTCGACTCATAATCACATTGTGATCTTCCAAAAGATAGAATAATATCCTAACGACTCTTTAGGATTTTGATAAAACAAGCTCTAAAGGACATAGATTCTAACTTATCCGTCTGTTGTTGTTTGACATGGGTCGGACAATTCTAAATCTTGAGATGACTCAGACTCAATTTCTTACCATGCCATATCTCATACAGTATGGTAGGAACAATTTTAGATGAAACTCTATTCAGTACATATATGGTAGTCAAAATACAATGTCTCCAAAGAAAATCAGGAAGGTCTGTAAAACTTATCATGGAACAGACCATATCTAATAAGGTCCAATTTTTTCGTTCTGAAATTCTGTTGAGTTGAGGTATTGTAGGTAGAGTCCACTGTGAGATAATTTTATGTTCTTTGAGTTAGTCTAAAAATTTTTTACTAAGGTACTCACCTTCTCAATCTGATCGAAGAATCCTAAGAGACTTTTTGGTTTATTTTTTCACTTCATGTCTGAATTCTTTGAACTTTTCAAAGGTCTCATACTTGTGATGCATAAGGTACACATACCCATACCATAAAAAATCATTGGTAAAGATAATAAAGTAGACAAAATCTCCTTTGACTGGCACATCGAATGGGCTGCAAACATCAGAATGCACCAGAGCAAGTAACTCTATGGTCCTTTTCCCATGTCTCATAAAGGGCAGCTTGGTCATTTTCCTTTGAAGGCATGATTCACAAACTGAATATGACTCAAAAATCAATGGACTCAATAGTTCGATTTTCTCCAATCTGCTAATCCTGTAATGTATCCTAGCCTTAGGTGCCATAAGTACTTTGCATTCGCATTATCTCTGGGACACTTGGAACCTATAACATTCATATTTTGCTCGACATAATGAATAAAAATATCAACACGTAACTGAAAAAGACTATTGATAAGAAAACTATTTTTAACTATATTATTTCTCAAATAAATAGTACAATGGCCTTTAAGAAAACTAATTACATTGTCTTTCTGTGTTAAACAAGATATAGAACTCAGATTTTCACTCGTGGTAGGTACAAAGTAACAGTTTCTCAAAATCAAAATATTTTTTGATGGTAATCATAGAAGGTAGATTTTCATGACCACAACAGCAACTTTTGCTCCATTCTCAATGTGTAGGATCATTTCTCCATCTCTCAGCCTCCTGCTATCCTCAAGATAAAGAAGTGTACAAATGAGCACTAAATCTAGAGTTGAGTGCCTAACTAGATGTAGAAAAAATTGTTAGGTTTGTTTCTATGATGAGCATACCTCCAGAAGGTCCACCTTCCTTCTTCTTCATTGTTGCTAGGTAAGCAGGGCAGTTCCACTTCCAATGGCCATCTTTGTCATAGTAAAAATACTTTTCTTTTTGGACGGCCTTCTTCTTTGGGACTGCCTTCTTTTCCTTCTTGCTCTCTACCTTCTGCTTTTTTACAGACTTTTTATTCTTTCCAATAGACTTTTTCTTGAAAGAAGTCCGCTTCATAATAAGTACAGAGCCCCTTGAACTCTTTTAGGTACTCTCTGTTGTAACCAGCATATTGACCAACTCGTAGATGATGCACTAGATCTTATTCATATGGAAGTTTATAATAAACTGTCCATATGAATCAGTCAAAAACTGTAGGATCAGATCAACCTATAAGTCCTTATCCATGGACATACCGAGCTTCTCAAGCTCCTCAAGGTCCTTGATCATTGTCAAACAATGATCATAGACCGACTGTCCATCATGCATCTTCACTCTGAAAAGTCGCTTGGACACTTCGTAATGAGCTGCATGGCTCTACTCACCATACAACTCTTATAGGTGAGTCAGCATCTGTCTGGCAGTAGTCATGTCCTCATGTTGGTGTTGCAATTCGTTAGTCATTGACGCCAACACGTAGCACCTAACTTTGTTGTCATCATCTAACCACTTCTCATGAGATACTCTCTGATCAGCGATCAGACCGACTGGGAGAGGGGGAAGATCTTGATCAAGGACATAGGCTTATTTTTTAGAATTCAAAATGATTTTCAAGTTCCAGTATCAATCCTTAAAATTCGGTCCGATCAACTTATTGGTTTCTAAGATACGAGCTAGGAGATTGGAAGCAGACATTATTCCTATAGAGAGTCAAAATTTTAGTTAGATTTTATAATTGACTTAACCAATTTATTTTATAGATTTTATTTTTAAAACAAAATAAGGCTCCCACTGTTTTCTCAGTTCCCCACACTCCCTTGGAAGAAAAGCAAAAACCTCCATGATTAAGAGTCTTAAGTGGGTGCTGTGGTCTCACCAATTGACTCACTACCTTACCTAATAGTTATTGGTGTTGGGTCAATTAATAAGTGGACAACTCTTCTTCAGTGTTTCTCCAAACATGTTGCAGCCAACTTCGGTCTCTCATTCATGAGTTTCACCATATCCAAAATATTGGCCCACTCCTTAATTAAATCAGAACTACTTTTTGCGTAAAATAGATCCATCATTGGGACTCTCACCGTATCTGAAATATTGAGCCCAACCCCATCTCCAATCCACAGCATCTCATGCCTAGTAGTCATGGTTGCATCTTCTCGGTGTAATTGAATTACTGTATCCAGTTAAGAACAATCAACCCTGAGAAGGACCCGTACAACTACAATAATGGAAGATCACTAGACTTAATATTTTATTAGAAAGATTTGGTTTAGATCTCTTTGTTAATTAGTCATAACGATTATGACGAACCTAGTGGCATAGGCTAGCTCGAGTTCAACAAGTTGACCTAATACGGAAACTAACCTCCCAAAATGATCGGGTAATTTAAGATGTGCGGGAGTCTCCTTGTTGTTTTTCTTAGACACCAACTTTGTTGGTCAGATCAGACAAGAGAATCAATTAAAGAACTACCATCTATGTACTTATTTTAGACATCAAATTGGTTAATTAGAATCGATCAGGTTAACTTATTGACCCGAGCTCGAACCACTGAGCCGAATTAAATCTTAAATTGATCGATAACATATGATTATTAATCAATCTGACCAAACTTACAACTATAGGATTGGTCTGAAGCACTCTTGATCCAAACCTAATCAACTCTTGAGTCAGTTTGATCAACCGCTCCTACTAGACCTAATTAAGCTATCCATATCCTTGAACTCATGATTTATGAAATTATGTTTGATTTGAATTCCCAATTAGATCTTTTAATTTCATCTTTAATTCCTAATTAAGTCTATGGGTCTTATGTCTAAACAATTTAGATCATAGATTGTATCATATATAAATTCTGTACATAGGACTGGGTTGACTCACCCTGGAATTGAGTCGGCTCAGTTCAAGGACTGAGTCGACTAACCTGTGACAAACAGAAACCCTATTGATCTTGGCTTGAAAACATAGTCAGCTCAATTGAAAACTGAGCCGACCCATCAGGGTACTGGATCAACTCAAACAAGGACTAAGTCGACCTAGTAGGCATGCCAGTAGTAGATATTGGGATTTCATCATTTTCTTGCAATCCATGCATAACAAAAGTTTTAATTTAGTAATTAAAATAATTTTAAAAATTAAATAACTTAATCATGCATCAAAATCAAAGATTTTTAGATCTAAAATTTTGCAAGAAAATAAGTTTTTTCTTTTCATGGTTCTTCTTCATAGATGTATTCACATGACACCCCTACATGCCATAAAAGTACACCATCGAATAAAAAGAAAGGGTCTTTAAATCCTACTTGCTCCTCTGATCGGAAGGCTTGGTGGTACATCCATTTTGAGTACTAGGCTACTCAGACAATAAAATAGATCTACATATATATCATATATATCAAAAAAGATCTAGTCTACCACATGCTAAATTTAAATGTAAAATAATTTTAGATCTAACTAAACATGCAATATTCAGATCTAATCTAAATATTTTTAGATCTGATCACTCTTTAGGTCACATCTAAATCAGATCTGATCTAATTTAGATCTAAGATCCAAACAACCTAGCTTTGATATCAGTTGAAGGATCGGATAGTGCACTCGAATATTTTGGATCAGACGCAGCATAATTTAAAAATATTTTATCTGATTCGGCATCCAAGACTTAAATCCAAATCAGATAAAATCATAATAAATAGCATATTAAATAATAGAAATCAGCAAGCATAAGAGATAAGAGGTGATCTCAACATCGTGCGCGAGTAGACGATCTCTGCGACTGATGATTTGATAATCTCTGAGGTTCACTATGGAGCCACACACGTGTCCGATCTCAATAGATATCCACTCAAGCTTAATCTAGGATATATTCTCCTCTATCAATCTGCCTACTCCTAGGTAGAATTGCAAGCTCCTTGATCAGATTCAAATCTGATCTTCGATAGGACTCTAATCAGTCCCTGATCGCAGCTTTTTCGACTCTTCGCATAGAACTGATGGTGTTCAACATCTTGAACCCACCAGATAGCTCATCCAACACCCTGGGATGTGGAAGAGGGATATATATATCAGAGATAGAAGTGGGAGGAGGCATGGAAAGGAGGAAGAGAGGCATGAAAAATGACCTGTGCTGTAACCTCTCTGGTCGATCAAAAAGAACCTCTTTTTATAGGAATTTGATCAGATCAGACGTCTTAAAATAGAAAGACTCTCTTAGGTCTGCCCAAATCTGATTTCTCCCTTATTTTGTTGCACAAAATCAATAAAAAATTCAGATTAGCATGGAGATAGGATAAGGTTGTTGTCGTCTCATTCTAATCCACCTCCGATTCGAATTCAAACAGTTTAAATTTGCAGTTGAATTCAAATCTGAATTTGAATTCAAAAGAGATCAAATCTCTTATCCTCATCCACTAGTGGATGAGGCTTATCCCTCTCTTTCTCCCTTATTTGATTTGGGTGACACACACATGGATCCAATCCATGTAGGTGCACCCCATCACTCGGCCAAACAACATTGGGTGGCACCTACATTTGGTGCCCCCACAAAGCTAACCTAATTATGTCAAATTCGAACTTGGGTGAACTAACATTTGAAACCCAATTGGATTTAACCATGTGCTAGCATGGTTTTCTTAAACCCAAAATTAAAAAAGAAGAAAATAGATTTAACCATGTGCTAGCATGGTTTCCTTAAATCTAAAGCTAGGACTTAATTTCTCCTAATCCAACTGGACTACACTTAGCCTAATTATGCAATTCAAGACCAAAATCCTTGTTTGTGTGACCCCATAGGTCCAATTCTTTATGGTAGTAAGATATGTTATGATCTCTATCATCAACATCATCGAAACTCTTTTCGATGGATCGAGACTCTTTTCAATTCAGCCAATTAGAATTATTGATCATCAAAATAATTCTAATTAATCCCATAATCCATTAGTGATACCTAGTAGTATGTAGTGGCAATCCAGCAGAACTAAAGGATAAACCTGTAGGTGCAGTTACTGTATGATTTGGTTCTTCTATTGTGAGTTTTGACAGAATCGAGGTCAAGATAAACTTGTCAAACCTCATATCTGTCATATAATAGAATCAATCGATTCGAATCCGATGTGAAGCTCAATAAAAACTCTTTTCTATCTTTCACACTACTTTGGCCATGGACTTTTGGACTCAATCTTATGATCTACATAGGATTACTCCTCTATTAAGATCGATAGATCCTATCTTGATGCAATCCAATTTTTATAATGAACATATTGCGGCCAACATACACCTCAAGGCTCTATATGACTAGAAGATCGAGTTATGGTATAGTCAAACTATAGCACTCTCAAGGTGAACTGTCGATGCATCTCAGGTCAGAGAGCTAAATATACAACTGCAGCTATGAACATGTCATTGATGAGAAGATAGATATCCTCGTGACTATTCGTAAATGGTTACGCTCAGTACACTTATTTGTAACAAGTACCTATACTTTTGCTTCGATATCTCCATACCATAGATTTAAGACTCATCTATCTAAAGAAAGCGATCGTACATCAATCTTTTGGATCGATCATCATCCTCATGATGATCCTACAATTGAGAGCAATTTATGAGTTAACTAAAATTAGCACATGTCTCAAATTCTCAACTCTTAAAAATATATGTTATCTTACCCATTAACCCAATGGTCGATTTATAGATACTATTAAATATAATGTAAATGAAAATAGCCCAATTTTATTAATATCAAAGTCAAATTATAAGTTATGCCCTAAAAGTATTTTACAAGTGTCAGTCAATCTAGCTTCTAGGACATACATTTAACACTTATCTTTGAATATACAAGTTCACTCCAACTTTAGGGTAGAGAGTTGGTGGACATATGAGCTAGTATGTTTCTTCGAACAATCCCATTAACTCTACCCTCCTTGCCCAACCACTAATATTTTCTTGGACTAGACTACTGCCACTTCTTAAGGTGGTTAGAGATGAGAAGACAATGAATCTGACAATCATCAATCTCGACAACATTTCTTTCTCTTGTTGCAGCAAGCCAGAGATGCTCAACCTTTTTACATTAGATTCTATGATCTACGATCACAAAGCACTGAAATAAGGAATGAAGAACTATTCTATCAAAAAAAGGAGTGAAGAACTATTACGGGTAATGAAGTCATTAATACATCGATAGTTATGCTGGAACAAGACTCATGGCTGAATCCGCATGCTTCACCATTGCAAGAGCCTTTGATGATCTGTGGAACCTTCAAAGACTGATTAGGAGGGGAACAAGAAGTAACATCTGACTCACAAGTGTTTAATAATCTCGAATTTTGTAAACTAAGTCAATAATAAATTAAGCAACAGTCTCACACACATCATCCTCAAACAAGGTGTTACTATGATTAATATAAGGAGATTTAAAGCTCAAACTACTTCAATGTGTTTGGCATGTTGAATTACCTAAATTGAAGCTGAAATAAGGAAGATATGACTATTTTATTAACAATCTTTTGTGTTCACACGTTGCAGATGAAGTTTTAATTATGATGGGATGAAGCCCAGCCAAAATCCAGATGGTGACAAGAATTGACCCCATATCACATGTATCCAATACCTACTGTATTAGATGTATGTTTGTCACCTGGATTTCTAGTACTACTATAAAAATCAAGAAAAGATCATTACATGGGCTTATTTTTATGCTAATTGATATAATATTTGGAGTGATTTGACTATTTAATGGTCACATCGCCAAACAAATTGTTAGCCTAGATGACTTTATTTCCAACATTTATGGATGAATCTAATAATTTAATGACTATAAAAGCATTCCTAATAGATGGATGAACCAGACTAGGGTGCCTTGTTCATTTAGTAAAAAGGAACTTTTGATCGAATAGCTTTAAAGGCCTTGTTGATTAGTAGATGGACTAGATTAAGTTATTTGGTGCATCTAAGTAACAAAAGTTATGATCGGATAGATTTAAAGGCCCAACAAATTACTAGATAGATAGATAAACTTAAATCATTTGGTATATCTAATTAACATAATGTTGCCCATGTAGCAACCCAAGAGAGCGGAAGGGGTGGGGATAGGGGTGACTTGGGTGATTTAAAAAATTAAACAATATGTTCACTAACTGCAGCTTTACTAAGTAAAGTGTATGCAATAAGAAAATACATAATTAAACTAAAAGGTTAATTACCTACAAAATTCTATATTTTTTGTAGATTTTCGATTTTAGCATAATCTTTTAATTTTTTCAATCAAGTATATATATTATCCAATTTATTGCAATGTTGGTCTGCCATCAACTGATGTTGAATTCACCATTAAAGATATATATGTGGAAATGAGGTGTCTCACTAAATAAAAATATTTGAAATGTTGGACTTTTCAAGTTCAACAAGTCTACTTCTTCTTTTAATAGTTGGACATCGGGCAGTGAGAGATTGTTATATTCTTCTTGGACTTCTTCCTGCTTGGAGTAGTAGTCTTCGGGAGGTGGGAGAGCTTTGACGTTGGAGATATCATCATCGGGCTTTTTAGGGGTTTTGGTGTCATTGGGTTTGGGCTTGAAGTCAGAGTGTTTCTTGTTGTCGGCGAGTCTAGACTGACACGGATGAAGTTGTCCATGACGTCAACCTTCTTGGTGGTGATGCACTCGACCTCAAGGTACTTGGAGTTGCGGTAGATGCCGACGGTCCTGCACTAGCTGTGCCTTTGAGCTCCTTGAACTACTTCGAGATGCGGTAGAAGATGTCATGGATGCAGACACATTTGAGAACTTGGAGCTCTGTGAAGCGATCTATGAAGATGTTCATGATCTCAACCAGGTCGTAGTAGATCTGGAAACTCTCCTTCACCAATGGGTAGAGAGCAATGTGAACAATCCGATTGTTCTGCTTCTCATACTTGAAGTAAGATGAATGAAGTCAGTCCCTAATTGAGCCCACCCAAAATCAGTCCTATAACATAGACTTTTTCACTGTTCTAGTGCTTGCCAGAGCCAAGGCCGGGGGTGATAGAGGGGGGGGGGGGGGGGGGGGGGGGGCGCGAGGGTGCGGCTAAGGCCACGGCATCGTAGATGGGGAGGGCCCATAGAGTGCAGTTGAAGCCCTCCTGGAAAGGGCTAGCATAGAGCAGTTGAAGTCCTCCTAGCAGAGAACAATCATAGATGGAGATGGCATTGTAGATGGGGTGGTGGGTGCGGAGGTCCACCTCAGAGGCATCAATTGGGAGGATGACGAAGATGGAGGCCAGGCTACGACAGTAGTTGAAGTCTTCCTGCACAGATTGGGGGATGAGGCGATCAATGCCATGGATCTCGCTGTCTAGGTGAACCACCACATCTGGATAGACCACAATAGTAAGGTCGACTTGCTTTACTGCACTACCGTTGGAGAGCTGGACGTGGTTAGCTATGAGAGGATCATGTGGAATAAGATCAAAGTCTGAAGGGATGTGGGATTTCTGGGTTTGAGAAGGAATTGCTTGAACTCAGGGCCGAGATCGCACTTGAGAGCTTCATTATGGGGGGTGAAGATGGTGACGTTGTGGGGGCCCATGACATCCTCGAGGGTCTAGAAGAGGAGGGCCTTCTCAACGAGCTCAATGTAGTGGGAATCAAGGAGGGTGATGAGGATGGAGTTGGAGTTGCTTTGGTCGGAGCCGGATGATGGCAATGTGAGACGGGGGTCCGAGTTCTCCAGCAATACAGAGCGAACGCCGACAGCGAAGATCAGTAAAATGGAAAAAAGGATCATCAGAGAGCCGCCATAGATCTGAGAATCCATGATATCGGAGAGAGGAAGAAACATAAAAGTCTATCATTTCAATTATTTTTATTAAATTTAACACCTCATTTCCATGCATGCATCTTAATAGTAAATTTCAACACTGGTTGATGGCAGGCCAACATTGCAACAAATTGGATAGTACATATATTAGATTGAAAAAATTAAAGATTATACTAAAATTGAAAATTCTCAAAAGGTATAGGATTTTTTAGGTAATTAACCCTAAACTAAAAGATAAAAAGCAAGATAACAAAGCAAAGCACAATCATAAGTATAAAGGTTGCAGTCCAATTAGTTCAGTTAGGCTTGCAATCAATGTAATTGATTTTGTATAGAAAATCAACCAACATCTTTTCCAACTAAGTCATCCCTAGACTTAGTTTCACAAATCGTCTAATTTTGAGCTTGGACTAGTCTATCTCATAAGTTTTGAACTTAATAACCTGACAATAAAAATAATATATATAATAAAGTATAGAAAAATTGAGCCAAAGTTCAAGAAACAAAATTCAAGAGAAGTTGCAGAAGAATCACTTTGCAACCTTTGACTTTTTCTTCTTGAAGATTGAGGAGTTAACTAATGGCTGATTGACTCTTACCTTGGTTGCTCAAGCAATAATGGCTCTTAACTCTCTTGCTTAAGAATTTAATACATGTTGGGTATAAAATAACCCCAGCCAAAGTTCGTAAAAGGCCGACCCTCCCAGGGCTCTTCCGGGTTCCGACCTTGTGCGGCGTCTTTCTGAACTCCCCCGACTGTCCGAGCTTCCATAATACTATCCGGACTCTTCCAGCGGTCGACCTTCCACAGTATCCTCCAGGTTCCTCTAACGGACAAACTCCTATCGTGCCATCCGGACTTCTACAATAATGAGCTCCTCCATTTATCTACCGGACTGCTCCAAATGCTCTCTGGGCTTCGCTATCAGCCAATTTTCTACAGTGATCGACTACTCTCCGAATCTCTTCCAGACTTTTTCCGGCCACGATCGACTTTACTCCAAACTTCTTCCAGACTTCGTCAATGACTGAGCTTCTCCAGCAGCAGGACTTCTACAGTAACCAGACTCCATCCAAGTTTCTACGGTGGTCGACCGCCTTCCGAATTTCATCCGAGCTCCTACAAGAGGCAGACTCCGATCGAACTTCTACAGCGGATGGATCCCAGACGAACTTGTACAACGGACGGGCTCCATCAGCCGAATCTCTACTCCAAACTTCTATTGTGAGTGGACTTCATCCGAGCTTCTACAATAAGAAGTCTCCATCCGAGCTTCCACGGCAACCGATCTTCATTCGAGCTTCTACAATAAGAAGTCTCCATCTGAGCTTTCATGGCAACCGGTCTTTGTCCGAGCTTCTACGGTAAGCGACCTCCTTCCAGACTCCTACAAGAACCGGACTTCGTCCGAACTTCTACAATAGAATTGAATTCCAGACTCCTCCAGCGGTCAACCCTCCACAGTGTCCTTAAGACTTATCCAACAGACGAACTTCCACAACGCCTTTCGAACTCCACTATCGGTCGACCTTCTGCTGGATTTCTTGTGAAACTAGACCTCTCCAACGGACAGTCTTCAGACGAGCTTCTACATCAGACAAATTTCAGATGAACTTTTCTAGCAATCGGATTTCTATCGGACTTCTCTAACAGAAAGTCCTCGTCCGAGCTTCTACAACAGATGACTTCCACCTGCAGCATCAGCGCTCAAGGCATCCGACAACAGTGGACTCATCAGCAACCTCGAAAATATTCGAGCTTCTCTTAGATTGCTGAGATAGAGAGTCATTCCGCTCCATCAGACGTCCCAACCGAGCTTCAGCCGTCCAGCCTGAACTCTCTAGCAAGTTGCGACAACGGATGCTACCCTACTCCGCCCTCCGTAACAAACTCCATGTGGCCCCACCATTCTCTGGCAAGTCGCGACAATGGACACCACTCCACTCTCCATAACAAACTCCACGTAGCCCTGAACGTTCCACTACCAGGTAGTTACGAACGTCGCTGTCAAGTGGTTACGCTCCCCCGTCTATAAAAGAGACCCTCCCAGATACGTTCTCCTCTAAGCTCTAAACTCTATCTCGAAACTCTGCTAAAATCCCATTCGAGTGCTCCATTTCTGTTGAGGCAGAGTACTGACTTGAGCATTGGAGGGTCTTGCCGGAGCACCCCCAACTTTGATTTAGACTTCCCTTGCAGGTCTCGACGACGGCTACGATCCCTTCGACTCCAGCTTCTCCAACATCGACGGAATTCTGTACCAACAGAATTGGCACTAGAGGAAGGGGTTGTATCTTCGCAGGACCCTTGTTCTTAAAGGAGTACTCAATGGGACTGTCTCCGATCATCTTCTTCGACATCTTCTTCCTCTTCTCCTGCTAGATCTCCACCTGATGCCTCTCCGAAAGGCATCCATCAGGTGATCTACGGCCTCTGTGGCCAGATCTCAGCGAGATCCGCAAGCTTCGGCCTCGTCTCCAGTTTTTCAGGCTCCTCCTCCTCCGGCAATGATAGTCGGCATGGAGCAGTTCGACCTGCTGGTTCAGCAGGTCAGGGGCCTCACCGAAGCAGTGCAGGCCATGCAGCAACAGTAGCAGCAGCCGCAGGCATCTGTGCGGTTGGAAAGAGCATCGTCGGAGTTTCAGAATCCGACGATCGGGTGGGCCACTTGGGCCAGTCGCCCTGTCTTCCCCAGAAAGGGGAAGCAGAGGGCGGAGAGCCCTCCGTCTGATCATGATTCCACCCCCGGAGGGTCCCCACCTCCGTTCTGCCAGAAGACCCTCGAGACTCGCAGTCGAGAGGATCTCCTGGATCAAAGGTTCCAGGAGATGAACCGACGGATCGAAGAGCTCAGCCATGCTCCCCCTGCTTACGGTGAGGATATCTGTACTGAACCTCCTTTCTCTCAAATGATTATGCAGGAATCAATCCTGTTAAACTTCAAGCTCCCTCAATTTGAGAGCTACGATGGGACCTCAGATCCGATTGACCACCTTGGAGACCTTCCGAACAATGATGCTACTCCATGGCATGCCAGATGCCATCCTGTGCCGAGCTTTCCCATCTACCTTGAATGGAGCAGCAAGAAATTGGGACTCAGCACTGAAGCTGTGTACTATTTTCTCCTTTGATCAAATGAGCCATTAGTTTGTGGCTCATTTCGTCAGCAGCCGGCGTCCCTAGAGAGGTTTGGAGTCCCTCATCAACATCAAGCAAAAGGAGAGAGAATCCATCCGATCTTACATCAACCATTTTAATGCCGCCGCATTGGAGGTCCGGAACTTGGACCAATCAGTTGCAATGGCCGCCCTGAAGAGCGGTCTTCAAAAGAACGATCTTCTATTTTCCCTGAAAAAGAAGTATCCCAGGGACTTCGCTGATTTGCTAGCTCGGGCCGAAGGATATGCTCGAGCAGAGGAAGCCTTCAAGATGAAGGATGAGGAGGCCGTGAAGGAGCGGCAGGCAGGTGACTCCAGCAAGCCCGTAGTTGAAAAAGGACCAAGTGAAGCTCGGTCACGTTCCCGAACTCCCCCTGGATACAAGCGTGTCCGAACTCCTCCCCGAGCTCATAGGCAGAGGAGCCCGGACCGCAGAGTTCGACGGAGCTCTCCCCCCGGAAGATTCCATAGCTACGCCCCTCTCAATGCTCCAAAAGCTCAAGTGCTGATGGAGGTCAGAGAGCAGCTGCAAAGGCCGGAAAAGATGCACACACATCTCGAAAAGTGCAACCCTAACAACTTCTGTCACTATCATCGTGACCACGGCCATGACATGGAAGAGTGTATTCAGCTCCGAGATGAGATCGAAGAGCTCATCAGATGAGGTCGGCTTGACAGATTCATCCGACGCCGGCCTGAAGGTAGGGAGGATCGGCCAAGGGCCCTACCACAGCCAGAGCCGCCAAGGAGGGAAGATCAGCCTGAAGATCGGCCTCCAATCGAGATCATTAACACCATCTCTAGAGGACCCCGATGGGGAGCAGCCAGTGGATCGGCCAGACCGCCCAAGCGATAGAGGACTGAAGAATCTATAACCTTTACTGAAGAAGATGCCAAGGAGATTCAATTCTCCCATAATGATGCAGTTGTAGTTTCTTTGAATATTGCTGACTATGATGTACGCCGCATTCTTGTTGATAGTGGAAGCTCTGCCGATATTTTTTTTATGACGCATTCTCAAAAATGTCCATTCTGGATGGTCGATTAGGGCCGATAAGCTCCCTATTGGTGGGGTTCACTGGCGATGTTGTGCCGGTGGAAGGAGTAATAACTTTAACCATAGTTGCAGGTCGGTACCCGAAACAATCTAGAGCACAAGTGGATTTTCTGGTAGTAAGGGCGCCGTCTGCCTACAACGCAATACTCGGCCGACCTAGCCTCAACGCCCTCCAAGCCGTGGTATCAACCTACCATTTGAAATTAAAATTTCCTACTAGCCAAGGGGTTGGAGAGGTCAGAGGAGATCAAGTCCTGGCAAGACATTGCTATAATATAGTCTTACAAAGAAATGGCTAGTCTGATCCCTGTCTGATTGATGGATTAGACACCCGCGATGACCTTGCTGAAGAACGGGGTGAGCCAATTGAAGATCTTGTCTCAATTCCTTTGAATGATGGAAATGAGGAGCACGTGGTGAAGATCGGCTCCAACTTGAGAAAAGAGGTACGGATACAGCTCATCAATTTTCTACAAAAGAACGTGGATGTTTTCGCTTGGATTCCGACGGACATGCCAGGGATTGATGCGAAAGTCATGGAACACCACCTGGCTGTTGATCCCAAACATCGACCGACAAAAGAAAAAATCTGAAGTCATGCATCGAAAAGGCAAATGGCAATAGCTGAGGAAGTTGATAAACTCCTGAAAGCCAGATTCATCAGAGAAGTCAACTATCCGAACTGGGTCTCCAATGTGGTTCTTGTCAAGAAGGCAAACGGCAAGTGGAGGATGTGTATAGACTTCAAAAAGCTGAACAAAGCCTGCCCATAGGACAGTTACTCTCTGCCCAGAATTGACCAATTAGTGGATGCAACCTCGGGCCACGGCTTCTCACTTTCGTGGATGCATTTTTTGGCTACAACCAAATCAGGATGGCATCAGAGGATGAAGAAAAAATTACTTTTATTACTAACCGTGGTCTTTATTGTTACAGGGTCATGCCTTTTGGTCTCAAAAATGCAGTGACGACCTATCAACGACTGGTGAACAAGATCTTCAAAGAACAGATCGACCACAACATGGAGGTCTACGTGGACGACATGTTTGTAAAAAGCAAATCCACAATGAACCACGTCACCGACCTTGAGGAGACCTTCAGTGCCCTCCGAAAATACAAGATGAAGCTAAACCCAGCCAAGTGCACTTTTGGAGTAACCTCAGGAAAATTCTTCGACTTCATGATATCGAGATGCGGGATCGAAGCAAATCCAGAAAATATTCGTGTCATCCAAGAAATGACCGTCCCGAAGTCAATAAAGAAAGTTCAGCACCTTACTAGGAGAGTAGCAGCTCTAAATCGCTTTGTCTCAAGATCGGTCGAACGATACCTGCCTTTCTTTCAGACTCTCAAGCAGTCGAAGAACTTCTGTTGGACCACTGAATGTCAGCAAGCATTTGAAGAATTAAAGAGCTACCTCGGCTCACCTCCACTATTGGCAAAGCCCGAACCTGGAGAAGAGTTGTTCCTGTACCTGACGGTCTCTCCTGTGGCTCTCGCAGCAGTTCTGGTTAAGGAAGAAGAAAAAATTCAATGGCCGATCTACTACATAAGTCGAGTATTGAGGGACGTTGAAACCAGGTATACTAAGTTAGAGAAACTAACTTACGCCTTGTTGATTGCAGCTCAAAGACTCCGATCTTACTTTCAAGGGTACATCATAACACTGCTCACCGACCAGCTGATTAAGACGGTTCTACATCAAGCGGATGCTTTCGGAAGGATAGCAAAATGGGCAGTCGAGCTCACAAAATTCGACATCAACTATTGACCTCGATCGATGATAAAAGCCCAGATATTAGCAGACTTCATAGTGGAATGCACTATCCCCGAAGAAGTCGAACTTGAACGAGGTGAAGCTGACAACCTAGGGCTTCAATCGAACTCCCCTGAAGAAAGAACAGATCTCCCTGATGGTTTTTGGGCCCTCTACATGGACGGTTCGTCCAACATATCAGGCGTAGGCACGGGCCTGATCTTGGTCAATCTAGAAGGAATTATCGTGGAGTATGCGCTGCGCTTCGAATTTCCTACGACAAATAGTGGAGCAGAATATGAAACTCTGATTGCAGGACTGAGGATTGCCAAAGAGTTAGAAGTAGATCGGCTCCCAGTTTATAGTGACTCCCAATTGGTGGTGGGACAAGTCAGTGGAAACTATGAAGCTCGGGAGGACAGTATGGCCAAGTATCTCGAAAAGGTAAAAGAGATCATCCCCACCTTTAGCAACTTTGACATCAGGCAGATTCCAAGAGCAAAAAATACCAGGGCCGATCTTCTCTCCAAGTTGGCTACACTGGCTCTGGTTGAACTGCCTAAGGAAGTCTTCTTCGAAGTTCTGAAGTGCCCAAGTACGAAAGAACCGCAGCTTGTAATGGAGATCAGCCATGAACCCAGCTAGATTGACCCGCTGGTTGCATATCTCAAAGACGGAGTTCTTCCTCATGATGCAAAAGAAGCTCGGAAGCTTAGGAACCAAGCCTCCCGATATATCCTTTATAAAAACAAGCTGTACAAGAGATCGTACTCTTTGCCTCTCCTGAAATGTCTCAGCCTTCTGAAGTCGACTTTGCCTTGTGGGAGGTACATGGAGTCTGCAGAAGTTACCTGGGGGCCAGATCTTTATCCCACAAACTGCTTTGATAAGGTTATTCAGTGCCTACAATGTACCATGACTCCGTCGAATATGTCAGAAGGTGTGATCGGTGTCAGAGATATGCAAATATCCAAAGGCAACCCGCCTCCGAACTTACACTCTTGAGTGCCCCATGGCCGTTTGCACAATGGGGGATGGATATCCTCAGACCTTTTCCCATGGCATCCGAACAGCGGAAGTTCCTCCTGGTGGCCATTGACTACTTCACCAAGTGGGTCGAAGCTGAACCTTTGGCAAAAATCATAGAAGCTAAAGTACAGGACTTCGTCTGGAAGTCAATTATCTATAGGTTCGGCTTACCCAGAACTCTCATTACTGATAATGGGCGACAATTTGCTGGAGCAAGGTTTGCTGAATTTTATGAGGACTTAAACATCTCCCATAACTTTACGTCAGTAGCCCATCCGTAAGCAAATGGCGAAGCTGAGGTTACTAATAGGACTCTATTGCAAGGAATCAAGGCAAAACTTGAAAAAGCAAAGGGAACTTGGGCAGATGAGCTTTATCATGTATTATGGGCATACTGAACTACCCAAAGACTGCCCACAGGGGAGACCCCCTTTGTCTTAGCCTTCAGAACAGAAGCCATGATCCCGATCGAACTCAAGCTTCCATCGGTGCGAGTTGTGGCATTCGACGAGCAGTGCAACTCACAAGATCTTTAGGCCAACCTCGACTTGTTAGAAGAAAAGCGGGAGACAGCTCAAGTTCGGATGGCCGCCTACAAGCAGAAAGTGGCCCGCTACTACAACTCCCGGATCAAGAGAAAGGCCTTCAGAGCGGGGGACTTAGTACTTCGGCGAGCCACTGTTTCACAACTTCAGAATCAAGAGAAACTTGCCCCTAACTGGAAAGGCCCGTATGAAGTCAGGGAGGTGGTTCGGCCTGAAATATACTATCTAAAAGAACTTAGAAGCATAGACCTTCCACGACCATGGAATTCAAAAAATTTATGAATGTATTACCGATAACTTTGCCTTAAATAAAAGTTTTATATTCGCATATCTTTTCTTTTGGCATGAGCTTATAACGACAGGGAGTAGCTCCTTCAGACAATCGAAATTAAGCGTGTCAGGAACAAGAGGAGAACCTCATCCTAACACAAACGAAGGCCCGGTTATTTAGAGATTGGATGGGGGGAGAGGCCCTTGCAACGGCCCTTATGCGCCCTCACAGCCATGTTAGGAACAGGAGGAGAATCTCGTCCTAACATGAGCAAGATCGAAGGTCCAATTATTTAGAGATCGGATGGAGGGAGAGGCCCTTGCAACGGCCCTTATGCGCCCCCACAGCTATGTTAGGAACAGGAGGAGAACCTCATCCTAACATGAGCAAAGTCGAAGGTCCGATTATTTAGAGACCGGATGGGGGGAGAGGCCCTCGCAATGGCCCTTATGCGCCCCCACAACCCTATTAGGAACAGGAGGAGAACCTCGTCCTAACATGAGCAAGGTCGAAGGCCCAGTTATTTAGAGACCGGATGGGGAGAGAGGCCCTTGCAACGGCCCTTACGTGCCCCCATAGCCCTGTTAGGAACAGGAGGAAAACTTCATCCTAACATGAGTTGAAATTGATTGTGCCGGAAACAAGAGGAGAACCTCATTTTGACACAAACGAAGATCTGGTTGTTCAAGACTGGATGAGGAGAAAAGCCTCCTCAATGGCTCCTCTACACCCCTACAATCCTGTTAGGAACAAAGGAAAAACTCTCGCCCAAACATAAAAAAAAGAGGGGAGAGAAAAAAGAAAAATGACGAGCTACGCCAGTGATAAGGGAAAAACGAACTACATCAATGACGCAAGGGACCTCGTCTCTGTTGGGAATAGTATCCCAAAGCCAATCATCAGCTTGTTGACGGTTGTGCTCCTTTTTGTATTAGTATATAAATTATAAATTAATAAAAATTATTTTGACATTTTTCATCACAAATTGTTTCATCTTCTAATGAACTCCTGTGTTGTGGTGAAGTCCTTAGGACTATTTAGACTCGACAAAGGAGGATTTGTCGTTTAGTCCTTAAACCTGTTCGCAACCAAATGATACGTTGTTACCAAGGACGACAACATTTATCAAGCATAGGTCGTTGTGTGCCATATAGGTTGGTTGTCCTCTTAACCAAGGAGTGTAGAGACACTGGTATGGCATACAGGTGAGATGTAAGGGTACATCTGCACTGAACGTGACTGACTCTGGAGCCTTTTCTGCTGTTAGAATTTGCTCCAATGGGATATGGATATAACTGTCCCTCCGACCTGAGACCGCCACAGTGACTTGCAAGCAACTCACTGCACTTAGGCACTGGACTACCTGAATTTCTAATTCAGTGACGGAAGGCTGCTGGGTGTAGTTAAGTACTTGACTTATCGGTGCGTGTGTCAAGATGGGATTGACCACTTCAGTTCAGAGCTGTATACAGTCGTGTTTCAATTTAGCAAACCCTTGGCCAGGGTAGTCCTAGTGAGGAGTCACAGGACTGTTTGAGTTGAGCATAATTCGGATGATCTGATCAGGGTTAACAGTTTAACCCTGAGTCATCCTAAACACAGGGGTCAAAAGGGATGAATTATACAGTAACCATATTCACGTAGGTTCTGAGTGTTGCGATTGTGACTATTCGATCTATCCGGATGTCGGGTACCATTGTTAGATGGTCACTTCAATTAGTACAGGAATTGATTCTTATGCTACCGGCTTAGGTTCGAACCTACGGGGTCACACACATTAGAGGTTCCTATCTGATCTGATGGCTGGTGAAGAGTCCTAATGCTCGTGGACTATGAGTCCTACGTATCTGAAACTCTGTGATCGAGAATCAAGAATCTTTGATCATGAGTCCCACACATTTTGGGTATCGGGTCAAGAGTCTCACTAGTTGGGACTCTTCGATCAAGGTTTCAAATTGATGGACTTTGATACCCGATTGCCCATCGGATTTGGACTTAGTATTTATGAGAGGTTTAATTAGTGATTTGATCACTAATTAACTCAATTTGATTGAGTAATTATTTTTGGATCAAGTCCAATTGAATTGGATTCAGTTGGGTTTAATCCGATTAGGTTAAATGTTGACCTAATCGTCGAAGTGGTTTGGTCCCTGATTTGATCAGGGGTTGGGCATAGTCAATTCCTGATTTAATTAAAATTTTATTGAGCCTAATTAAGCCTAATTGTGTTGGATTTAAATTAGTCTAATTGGACCTAACTTATTTTAATTAAGTTGGTTCAATTAGGTTGATTTAAAATTAGAAACCACCTTGACCTCAACTCCCTGCGCCACCTCACTTCTTCTACGCCCATTTGAATTCACGAGAAATAACTTCTCATGAATTTTCTCCCATGCAAAGGCCTTCCCATGCCCACTCTTGTGTGCTAATTATTTAGATAAACATAATTTGTTAGCCATTCAAATTCAAAGGGTGTTTGAATTTAAATGGATAACTAATCCCATGCGCCAACTTGCCTAATCCATTTTGTGCGCCCCTTGCTTTACACGAGAAAGAGTTTCTCGTGTAAACTCTCCATGCACAAAGAAGCCATGCCTCCTCTCTTCTCATGCATAGAGTGGATAGGAATGAGTTGGTTGGCATTTGAATTCAAATTCGATTTGAATTTAAATGAGCAACCACTTATCTTTATCCTCTCATGTGGTAAAAATGCTGCAAAGATGCGGTCTTGCATCGTTTTAAAAAGGAGATAAGAGAGGGCGTGCGCACAGAACATTTGAGAAAAAAGGGTGGCGTGAGAGAGGTTTCTTGCGTGAGAAAAGAAAAGAAAAGGAGAGAAAAGAAAGAAACAAGTGGGTGCAAGTTTCTTCGGAGTGTACCTTAAGGTTTTGGCTTAGGGTTCGGGAAGTGAGAACGTGAGCTACGAGTGTCGTGAGCCCACCAAACTTTAGAGAGAGCATCATCAACCTCTCTACCATCTTTGCTGATGATCTGGAGTGTCTGAAGAGTCAGCAGATATTGATCGAAGGAGTTCGATCAACATCGACCATCAAAAAGATTCAGTCACGAACTAGCATTCGTGAGAAGCCGATCAGACCGAGAGCTTCGTGTGGACGATCCGCAGAGGTCAGACATACTATGTGGCTGCATTGCGATGATCAGACCCTCCCAACGGTGATCAGATTGTGGCGATTGACTACCCGCACAAAGGTAATGTGTTTTGAACACATAACTGTAAATTATTTACTGCAAAAATTTGAATTTTAAATTTAAATGCATATTATGTATATATCATATTTAGATCCTTGTGTAGGGTTTATACATGTTAATTAATTAGACTAATTAATAATTTTCACTGTAAAATAGTAATTTTGAAAAAGTTTTAAAATTACCGTTTTACCCCTGCACTGAAATTCACTTCAAATGGTATCAGGGCAGGTTCTAAAATATGATATATATATTTGCATGCGTAGATTAAGTTGTAATCTAAAAGTTTAAATTTGAAATTTGAAATTCAAAATTTAAAATTTAAATTTTGAAATTTGTTCGAAATTCAAAATTTAGAAATTTGAAATTCAAAATTTAAAATTTGAAATTCAAAATTCAAAATTTAAAAATTTGAAATTTAAAATTTGAAATTTGGTTGAAATTTCAAATTTGAAATTCAAAATTTAAAATTTAAAATTTAAAATTCAAAAAATTTGAAATTTGAAATTTGAAATTTGAAATTTGAAATTTGAAATTTGTTTGAAATTTGAAATTCAAAATTTGAAATTTAAAATTTGAAATTTAAAATTTAAATTTTGAAATTGGTATATTGAGATATACTTGATCCAAGTAGCAAGTAGTCTAATTGGGTTGGTTGCCATGGTCGTCCAGTCATAGGAGAAAAGAAAGGTTTAAAGGCCCTCTCCTCCCATTCGATGGGGTCTCCTATGGCGGTAGGGGTGCCGCTGCAATTATATCCCATTCAAATGAAGCAGCGAAAGGACTTAATTGTAAAGGTTCAATTGTAAAATTTACCATGAATGTGTTAGATTAGATCTAAAGGAATATTCATGATTTATTTTGATTGAGTTATTTTCTGTTATGTAATTAGCAATAGGATTGCTGTTTATGAAATGTGCTGATCCATTTGTGAAATAAGTCAACACATTCGGTGAACAGAAAATAAAACCTTTCAAATTTGAAAATTATTTTCGAAATGCCAAACCCTGACCCATCAGCCCAAATACTTAATTAAAAGAATTAAGTGTTGTCAAGTTGGTCTAGAATTGTGAATTAAGACCTAAGACAATTGAATAAACTTGTGGGTCAATGGGTTAGATGGATTAGGTCCATAATTGGGTTAGACCTAAGGTTAGCTTAAAGAAATGGACTAAATTAGAGTAATTGGTCAAATCTAATCAAAAGTTGAATTAGATTAGGTCAAGGACACTCTAAACTCAACTCCAATAGTTGTGTTGAATGGGTCATGTCTTTAACTAGACCAAGATGGACTTAATTCATGGCTACACGGTGGAACCCTATTTACTAAGTTGATCAAATTAAAACTAATGAACCGGTTGGTGTCTAAGGTAAGTTCGGCAGTTTGACCAATGGTTCTGAAGTGGGAGCTACTCGTATTGATTCGATCTCTGATGAGTTAATGGCATATCCCCACCACTGATCTCACTTACCTAGCCAACCTGGTGAGTTAGGTTTTGATTAGATCACTTGGTGATTAGGGTTTACCCATGTCATTAGGTAAATCAGTGTGACTGATTTAGGTGCTCCTAATGCCAACTTTAATTAAATCTTTTTTAATCTGACTTGGTGAAGTTAGTGGGAGGATTAAAATTAGCTGGTTAATTTCTTCTCTTCTATCCTTTAATAAAAATTTTCAAAAATTATTAGATCCCTAAAAATGATTAAGTTATAGTGATAACTAAGTCATAGCCTCCCATTAAGTAAGTGATAATGAGTCCATTAGTTTAATAATCATTGGAGGCCCAAAGGCCGGTGCTTATTGACTAATGGAATTATCATTCATAGTATGATAATTTGGTTGAGTCTTTCTGATGGTGGTTAGGTTGGCCGGTCAAAGTCGGGCCTGATCATTTATTGGTCAGATTCACCAAATAAGTTATGTTAATGGTTGGACCTAACCAGATCTTTTCAGTGGAGGCCAAAGCCTACTGATTAGGTTCTGGGGCAAAATAAATTACTAGAAGTTGTTTAGAGAAATAACTAGTTATGAACCTACCCATAGATGCACATAGGTTGACCAACCAAAGTTGGGCTCGTGTGTAGTGTGGATTCTAGTACCCATTAAGGAATTAAAGTAATTCTTCGAATTAGAGGTTGAGGCTACCAGTTCGTAAAAATACTGGGAGAAACTTTAGACTAAAGTCCAAGTCTTTAGTATTAATAATTTATGTACTAATAAAGGTCTGGTTTTCCTTTATGCAGCTATGGCCACTACCTTATCGCTTCGGTCATTATTAGATAATGACAAGCTCATGGGACCTAATTTCGATAGCTGGTATCGAAAATTAAAAATAGTCCTTGAGCATGAGCGGATCCTTTATGTAGTAACGGATCTGGCACCTGAGGAGCCAGCCCCGAACGCTAGAGGGACGGTCCGAGACACTTACCAGAAGTGGCTCAATGACCGCACCACCGTTCGGTGCATAATGCTGGCGGTAATGAATGATGTGTGGACATTGGTTGACCCACCCAAAGGAGTAAAACCCAAAGAGTGTAAGTGGGTCTTCAAGAGGAAGAGGGGCGCAGACGGAAAGGTGGAGACCTATAAAGCCCATCTGGTTGCTAAGGGATATCGTCAACATTATGGTATAGACTATGATGAGACGTTTTCTCCTGTGACAATGCTCAAATCCATTCGGATTATGCTTGCGATAGCTGTCCATCTGGACTATGAAATCTGGCAGATGGATGTGAAGACAGCTTTCCTAAACGGAGAGCTGGATGAAGAGGTGTATATGATACAACCTGAAGGGTTCACATCCACAGATGAGTCTAAGGTGTGCAGGCTACAAAGGTCCATTTATGGACTTAAGCAGGCATCCCGGAGTTGGAACATACATTTTGATAGGACGATCAAGACGTATGGCTTCGTTAAGAACGAAGAAGAGCCCTGCATTTATAAGTGGGCTAATGGTCCAGTAGTGGTATTTCTTGTATTGTATATGGATGACATTCTTTTAATCGGAAATGATGTCCCTGCATTACAGGGAATAAAGATTTAGCTGTCGTCATAGTTCTCCATGAAGGATCTGGGAGAAGCTTCCTACATCCTAGGTGTTGGTGCAGAATTCCATCGAAACCGGAGTTGCTGGAGTCAAGATGACCATGTTCGCCATCGGGACCTGCAAGGAAAGTCTAAACCGGAGTTGGGGGTGCTCCAGCAAGATCCTCCGACGCTCAAGTCAGTACTTTGCTTCAACAGAAATGGAGTGCTCGAGTGAGAATTTTAACAGAGTTTTGAGATAGAGTTTTGAGCTTAGAGAAGAATGTATCTGAGGGTCCTTATTTATAGACGGAGAGCGTAACTGATTGACAGTGACATCTGTAACCGCCTGGTAGTGGGCTGTTCAGAGCCGCCTGGAGTTTGTTACGAAAAGTAGTGGCGTCAAGGGTCGTTCAGGGCCACGTGGAGTTTGTTACGGAGAGTGGAGTGGTGTCCATTATCGCGACTTGCCAGAGAGTGGTGGAGCCATGCAGAATCCGTTGCAGAGAGTGGAGCAGGGTAGCGGCGGCCCCTATCGTGGCTTGCCAGAGTGGTGGAGCTGTGTGGAATCTGTTGCAGAGAGTGGGGCAGGGTAGCGGCCCTCATCGTGGCTTGCCAGAGAGTTCAGATCTATCAGCTGAAGCTCGGCTGGGATGTCTGATAGAGCGGAATGGCTCTCTGTCTCATCGATCTAGGAGAAGCTCGGATGTTTTCGTAGTCGCTAACGAGTCTATTGTTGTTGGAGGCCTTGGGCGCTGAGGCTACAGGTGAGAACCGTCTGCTGTAGAGGCTCGGATGAAGACTTTCTATTGGCGAAGTCCGGTAGGAGTCCAATTGCTAGGAAAGTCCATTTAGGATTTGCCTGATGTGGATCTCGTCTGAAGATTATCCGTCGGAGGAGTCCGATTTCATGAGGAATCTGGCGAAAGGTCAGTCGGTGGTGGACTTCGGATGGCATTTGGGAGGCTTATCTGTTGGAGGAGTTTGAGGGATCCAGAGGCGATCGATCGTTGTAGAAATCCAGCTGCTAGAGTCCGTCCGTCACAAAAGCTCATCCGAAATCCATTCACTGTGGAAGTTCGGACAAAGTCCGATTCTTGCAGAAGTTCATCCGGAATCCATCCGCTGTGGAAGTTCGGACAGAGTCCGGTTCTTGCGGGAGGCCGAAAGGAGGCCGCTTATTGTAGGAGCTCGATCGAAGATCGATTGTCGTGGGAGCTCGGAGTAACGACCTGGCCGGTGGATCTTGCCCCATGGTAGAAACTCGTTTGGGATCCGGCTACGAAGAAGCTCGGCTAAAGTCTACCTGTAATGGAAGTTCGGAAGAAATGTGTTTACAGTAGGGGCTCGAATGGAATTTGCTCACAGTAGAGATCCAGAGCAGACCGCCCGCTGTAGGAGTTCGGAGTAGACCGCTCACTGTAGGAGTTCGGAGTAGACCGCTCGCTGTAGAAGTTCGGAGTAGACCGCTCATTGTAGGAGTTCGGAGTAGACCACTCGTAGTAGAAGTTCGGCTCTCACAGGAGCCCAGTTGGAATCTTGAAGGCGGTCGACCGCCGTAGAAACTCGAATGGAGTCCGATTACCGTAGAAACCTCGTTGTCGAAGAAGCTTGGATATTAACGAAGTCCGGAAGGAGTTCGGAGAATAGTTGATCACCGTAGAAGGTCGGCCGACAGTGAGGCCTAGAGAGTCTTTGGAGCGGCCCGATAGATGGATGGAGAAGCTCATTGTCGGAGAAGTCCGGAAGCTCGGATGGTCGGGGGGGGGGGTTCAGAGAGACTTCACACAAGGTCGGAAGCCTGAGAAGCCCTAGAAGAGTCGGTCTTTTACAAACTTCAGTCGGAGGGTATTTTATACCCAACACCAGTCCCCCTACTTCCGAGTTCGGGTTCCGAATGAAGGAAGTACAGAAAAATTCTTACGGTCGAAGTTGCCCCCCTCGATTTCCACACTCGGAGGTTGCCAAATATTTTGACGTTCGGCACACTGGTACTAGAGCCTTTTCGAAAAAGATTTCTTCTTTTTGGAATTTTCGTCGGAGCGCTGCCCCAAGTACGATGCAATAATGGTTTTACTAATTGTCGGCCACCTTCAGCCGCTTGCCACAGAGAGTGGGCCACGCGGCGGTCATGGACTGACCAGAGGAGTCCTGCAGTCATTATTGCTCCGGACCCCGTCGCCTATTTAAACTCATCTCTCCCCTTTGGGGATTTCACTTTGCACGGGAGTTTCTTTGGTCCTTCCCTCTTGGCCTTAGGCATCCTTCGAGTCATCCTTATCTCTGCATCCCTGGATCCCTCATACCAGCTCAGGTTAGCCCCAGAACTTTCTCCACTTCTGCAGCCCCGTTCATAGACTGTGCCGATCATCCTTCGTTGCAGATATGGGCACGGACGCAGCTCGGATGTTAGCCCAGAGTCTCAAAGTCCACGAGCGAGAAGGCGCTGCAACTTTCGGGTCGGCGAAGAAGGCAAGGGTAGAAGAGACGGATCCGGTCGTATTTCACCTTGATCGTCCAGAGCCCGTGCTTAGGCACATCTTCGACCGTGAGTGCTTCCCGGTGTGCGTCATTGTGCGGGAAAACCTTACCTCAGAAAGAAGGTCATGCCCGCCATCATTGTGAGGCGGCGGGAACCATGGTGCGAAAAAGATGACGTCTACATGTACTTTGAAGATAATGCTGGAGTAATTGCTGATCCGAAAAGGGGGCTGGAAGAAGAAGTCAGGTACTTAAAGTAATCCTCGATGATAGCCGAAACCGAGAGTTCGAAGTCTAATGAAGCTGAGCTTCCTTAGAACTTTTCTTTTCTTTTTTTTATGTATTCTTTTTCTTCTTTGGTCATTTCTCTTTTTGTTTTTGGCCTTCAGGGCTTTATAATACGTACTTCGCCAATGAAATGAAAATGAAATTGTCTATTACCTTGTCCATTCTGGTATTAAATGGTTGTTTACCGAACTTCTTTTGTCTTCCATCTTGTTCGATGTCGGTGTTGTTTGAAGGTCCCCAGTCGTCGCTGTGTTGGTTTACTCTTTTTGTTTATGACCGTAGGTCCTTTCGAGGTCATTTGAGTTTGACGCTTCCTCCCGGTGCTTGAGCTTGGGGGCCCGAACTTCTCGCTACTTTGAGGAAGTTGATTTCTCCTCGGCCTGTGTGGGTTTCCTCTTAGTGACTGAGGTTTTTCGGTAGGAGTATCCTTCCTCGTTGAGACGAGGTCCTTTACGTCTTTGATGTAGTTCATTTTTCATTTATCACTGGTGTAGTTCATCACTTTCTCTTTTCATCTCTCCTTTTCTTCTGTGTTCGAGTGAGGGTCTTCTCTCTGCTCTTGACGGGGTCGTGAGAGTGTAGAGGGGCCGTTGAGGAGGCTTTCCTCCTTGTCCGATCTTGAACGATCGAGCCTTTGTTGGCGTCAGGATGGGGTTCTCCTCTTTTTCTCGACAGTCAGTTTCAGCTCATGTTAGGACGAGGTTCTCCTTCTGTTTCTAACAGGACTGTGAGGGCACACAAGGGCCATTGCGAGGGTCTCTCCCCCCATTCGGTCTTTAAGTAACCGGGCCTTCGACTTTGCTCATGTTAGGACGAGGTTCTCCTCCTATTCCTAACAAGACTGTGGGGGCACATAAGGGCCGTTGCAAGGGCCTCTCCCTCCATCCGGTTTTTAAGAGATCGGACCTTCATCTTTGCTCATGTTAGGACGAGGTTCTCTTTTTGTTCCTAACAAGGCTGTGGGGGCACATAAGGGCCATTGCAAGGGCCTTTCCCCCATCCGGTCTTTAAGAAATCGGACCTTCATCTTTGCTCATGTTAGGACGAGGTTCTCCTCCTATTCCTAACAAGGCTGTGGGGGCACATAAGGGCCGTTGCAAGGGCCTCTCCCCCCATCCAGTCTTTAAGAAATCGGGCCTTCGTCTTTGCTCATGTTAGGACGAGGTTCTCCTCCTGTTCCTAACAAGGCTGTGGGGGCACATAAGGGCCGTTGTAAGGGCCTCTCCCCCCATCCGATCTTTAAGAAATCAGGCCTTCGTCTTTGCTCATGTTAGGATGAGATTCTCCTCATATTCCTAACAAGACTGTGGGGGCACATAAGGGCCGTTGCAAGGGCCTCTCCCCCCATCCGATCTTTAAGAAATCGGGCCTTCGTCTTTGCTCATGTAAGGATGAGGTTCTCCTCCTGTTGCTAACACACTTAATTTCGTTTGTATGGGGGAGTTACTTCCTGTCGTTATAAGCTTATGCCAAAAGAAAAAATATGTGAATATGAAAGAAATTTTTATTTAGGGCAAAGTTGTTGGTAATACAATCGTAGATTTTTCGAATCCTATAGCCGCGGAAGGTCTGCTCCCCGTCGGGGTCTTCCTGAGATGGAGTTGATAATCCCAATCGGAGGTCGATCTTCCGGCTGCTCCTCCCTTCTTGGCAGCTCCGGCTGCGGTAGGGCCCTAGGCCGGTCTTCCCTACCTTCAGGTCGGCATCGAATGAATCTGTCGAGCTGACCTCACCTGATGAGCTCCTCGATTATGTCTCGAAGCTGAATGCATTCTTTCATGTCGTGGCCGTGGTCACGGTGATAGAGGCAGAATTTGTTCGAGTTACGCTTTTCGAGGTGCGAGCACATCCTTTTTAACCTTAGCAGCTGCTTCCTAACCTCCATCAGCACTTGAGTTTTCGATGCGTTGAGAGGGGCGTAACTGTGGAATCTTTCGGGAGGAGAGCTCTGCCGAACTCTGTGGTCCAGGCTTCTCTGCTTACGAGCTCGGGGAGGAGTCCGAACACGCCTGTGTCTGGGAGGAGTTCGAGAACGCGGCCGAGCTTCCCCGACCCTTTTTCAGCTGCGGACTTGCTTGAGTCTCCCACCTGCCGCTCCTTCGTGGTCTCCTTGTCCTTCATCTTGAAGGCTTCTTCTGCTCGGGCATATCCTTCGGCCCGAGCCAGCAAATTAGCAAAGTCCCTGGGATACTTCTTTTTCAGGGAAAACAAAAGATCGTTCTTCTGAAGACCGCCCTTCAGGGCGGCCATCGCGATCGATTGGTTCAAGTTTCGGACCTCCAACGCGGCGACATTAAAACGGTTGACGTAAGCTCAGATGGATTCCCCCTCCCTTTGCTTGATGTTGATGAGGGACTCCGAGCCTCTCCGGGGATGCCGGCTGCTAACAAAATGAGCCGCAAACTGGTGGCTCATCTGGTCAAAGGAGAAGATGGTACCCGATTTCAACATCGAGTACCAATTCCTTGCTGCTCCCTTCAGAGTGGATGGGAAAGCTCTGCACAGGATGGCGTCTGGCGTGCCATGGAGCAGCATCATTGTCCGGAAGGCCTCTAGGTGGTCAACCGGATCCAGGTCCCGTCGTAGCTTTCGAATTGGGGGAGCTTGAAGTTTGACGGGATTGATTCTTGCATGATCATTTGAGGGAAAGGAGGGTCAATGCAGATGTCCTCACCATAAGTATGGGGAGCATGGCGGAGCTCTTCGATCCGTCGGTTTATCTCCTGGAACCTTCGATCCAGGAGGTCCTCTCGACTGCGAGTCTCGAGGATCTTCTGGTAGAGTGGAGGTAGGGATCCTCCGAAAGTGGAATCATGATCAGACCGGGGGCTCTCCATCCTCGGATTCTCCTTTTCGGGGAAGACAGGACGACTGGCCCAAGTGGCCCACCCTACTGTCGGATCTTGGAGCTCCGGTGATGCTCTTTCCAACCGCACAGACACCTGCAGCTGTTGCTACTGCTGCTGCATGGCCTGCACTGCTTCAGTGAGGCCTCTGACCTGCTGAACCAGCATGTCGAACTACTCCATACCGACCGCCATTGTCGGAGGAGGAGGAGGAGCCTGGGAAACTGGAGGCGAGGTCGGAGCCTGAGATCTGGCTGTGGAGGCCGTGGATCACCTGGTGGATGCCTTTCGGGGAGGCATCAGGTGAAGATCTAGTAGGGGAAGGAGGGGAGGATGCCGAAGAAGATGACTGGAGGCAATCCCGTTGAGTACTCCTTCAAGAACAAGGGTATTGCGAAGACACGCATCCTTCCTCTAGCACCAACTCTGTTAGTGCAGAATTTCGTCGAAGCCGGAGTTGCTGGGTCGAGATGACCGCGGCCGCCATCGGGACCTGCAAAGGAAGTCTAAACCGAAGTTGGGGGTGCTCCGGCAAGACCCTCTAACGCTCAAGTCAGTACTCTGCTTCAATAGAAATGGAGTGCTCGAGTGGAAATTTTAACAGAGTTTTGAGATAGAGTTTTGAGCTTAGAGAAGAACGTATCTGAGGGTCCTTATTTATAGACGGAGAGCATAGCTGATTGACAACGACGTCTGTAACGGCCTGGTAGTGGGCTGTTCAGAGCCACCCGAAGTTTGTTACGGAAAGTAGTGGCATCAGGGGTCGTTCAGGGCCACATGGAGTTTGTTACGGAGAGTGGAGTGATGTCCGTTGTCGTGACTTGCTAGAGAGTGGTGGAGCCATGCGGAATCCATTGCAAAGAGTGGAGCAGGGTAGCGGCCCCCGTTGTGGCTTGCCAAAGAGTGGTGGAGCTGCATGGAATCCATTGCAGAGAGTGGAGCAGGGTAGCGGCCCTCGTCGTGGCTTGCCAGAGAGTTTGGATCTATCAGCTGAAGCTCAGCTGGGATGTCTGATGGAGTGGAATGGCTCTCTGTCTCGTCGATCTAGGAGAAGCTCGGATATTTCTGTGGTCGCTGACGAGTCTACTGTTGTCGGAGGCCTTGGGTGCTGAGGCTACAGGTGAGAACCGTCTGCTGTAGAGGCTTGGATGAAGACTTTTTGTTGGTGAAGTTCGGTAGGAGTCCAATTGCTAGGGAAGTCCATCTAGAATTTGCCTGATGCGGAGCTCGTCTGAAGATTATCCGCTGGAGGAGTCCAGTTTCATGAGGAATCTGGCAGAAGGTCGGCCGGTGGTGGACTTCGGATGGCGTTGGGGAGGCTCGTCTGCTGGAGGAGTCTGAGGGATCCGGAGGAGATTGATCGTTGTAGAAATCCAGCTGCTGGAGCCCGTCCATCGCAAAAGCTCGTCCGGAATCCATCCACTGTGGAAGTTCGGACAGAGTTCGGTTCTTGCAGAAGTTCATCCGAAATTCATCCGCTGTGGAAGTTCGGACGGAGTCCGATTTTTGCAGAAGTTCGTCCGAAATCCATCCGCTATGGAAGTTCAGACGGAGTCCGGTTCTTGCAGGAGGTCGAAAGGAGGTCACTTATTGTAGGAGCTCGGTCGAAGATCGGTTGTCATGGGAGCTCGGAGTAACGATCTGGCCGGTGGATCCTGCCCCATGGTAGAAGCTCGTCTGGGATCCGACTACGAAGAAACTCGGCTGAAGTCTACCTGCAATGGAAGTTCGGAAGAAATGTGTTTACAGTAGGGGCTCGAATGGAATTTGCTCACAGTAGAGATCCGGAGCAGACCGCCTGTTGTAGGAGTTCGGAGTAGACCGCTCGCTATAGGAGTTCGAAGTAGACCACTCGTTGTAGGAGTTCGGAGTAGACCGCTCACTGTAGGAGTTCGGAGTAGACCGCTCGTAGTAGAAATTTGGAGTAGACCACTCGCTGTAGGAGTTCAGAGTAGACCACTCGTAGTAGATGTTCGGCTCTCACAGGAGCCCGGTTGGAATCCTGAAGGTGATCGATCATCGTAGAAATTCGGATGGAGTCTAATTACCGTAGAAACCTCGTTGTCGAAGAAGCTCGGATATTGACGAAGTCCGGAAGGAGTTCGGAGAATAGTTGATCACTGTAGAAGGTCGGCCGACAGTGAGGCCTAGAGAGCCTTTGGAGTGGCCCGGTAGATGGATGGAGAAGCTCATTGTCGGAGAAGTCCGGAAGCTCGGACGGTCGGGGGGGTTCAGAGAGACGCCACACAAGGTCGGAAGCCGGAGAAGCCCTGGAAGAGTCGGTCTTTTACAAACTTCGGCCGGTGGGTATTTTATACCCAGCACTAGGGATGAGGATCTATAGGGATAGATCTAAAATATTGCTTGGCTTATCTCAGTCCACGTACATTGATATTATGCTGAAGAGGTTCAGCATGGAGAATTTCAAGAAAGGCTATCTATCGATAGACCATGGAATTTCTCTCTCGAAGAGGGATTGTCCGACAACACCTCAAGAGAGAGCGTATGGGTAGAATTTCATATGCTTTGATAGTGGGATCTATCATGTACGCCATGACATGTACATGATCAGATGTGGCATACTCACTAGGGGTAGTGAGTAAATACCAATCTGATCCAGGAGAGAATCACTGGAAGGTTGTTAAAACCATCCTGAAGTATTTAAGAAATACTAAGCACCAGTGGCTTGTTTGTGGTGAATCAAACTTGAGACTTATAGGGTTTACAGACTCTAGTGTCTAGTCTGATCACGATGACAGTAAGAGTGTGTCGGGATTTATTTTTACCCTTAATGGTGGGGCTGTCTGCTGGAAAAGTTCCAAGCAACACACTATGGCTGAGTCAGTTTGCGAGGTAGAGTATGTCACTGCATCAGATGCTGCCAAAGAAGCGGTGTGGCTGAGGAAATTCATTATCAAGCTCGGAGTAGCACCCTCTCTTATTGGTCCAGTTCTGCTCTACTATGACAGCTCTGGAGCCATTGCTCAGGCGAAGGAACCAAAAGCACACCAACGGATGAAGCATATTCTGTGCCGCTACCATCTCATTCGAGAAATCGTGGATCGAGGTGATGTCGACCTTCAAAAGATCGACGAGAAGGAGAACCTGGCCGACCCATTCACTAAAGCCATTGCGGTCAAGGAGTTCGATGACTTCAAGTCGAAGGTGGGTATTAGATACTGCACCGATTGGCTTTAGGCCAAGTGGAAGATTGTTGGGAATAGTGTCCCAAAGCCAATCATCAGCCTGTTGATGGTTGTGCTCCTTTTTGTATTAGTATATAAATTATAAATTAATAAAAATTATTTTGACATTTTTCATCACAAATTGTTTCATCTTCAATGAACTCCTGTGTTGTGGTGAAGTCCTTAGGACTATTTAGACTCGACAAAGGAGGATTTGTCGTTTAGTCCTTAAACCTGTTCGCAACCAAATGATACGTTGTTACCAAGGACGACAACGTTTGTCAAGCATAGGTCGTTGTGTGCCATATAGGTTGGTTGTCCTCTTAACCAAAGAGTGTGGAGACACTGGTATGGCATACAGGTGAGATGTAAGGGTACATCTGCACTGAACGTGACCGATTCCGGAGCCTTTTCTACTATCAAGATTTGCTCCGATGGGATATGGGTATAACTGTCTCTCCGACCTGAGACCGCCACGATGACTTGCAAGCAACTCACTGCACTTAGGCACTGAACTATTTGAATTTCTAATTCAGTGACGGAAGGCTGCTGGGTGTAGTCAAGTACTTGACTTGTCGATGCGTGTGTCAAGATGGGATTGACCACTTCAGTTCTGGAGCTGTGTACGGTCATGTTTTAATTTAGCAAAACCTTGGCCAGGGTAGTTTTAGTGAGGAGTCACAGGACTGTTTGAGTTGAGCATGATTCGGATGATCTGATCAGGGTTGACAGTTTAACCTTGAGTCGTCCTAAACACAGGGGTCAAAAGGGATGAATTATACAGTAACCATATTCACATAGGTTCTGAGTGTTGCGATTGCGACTATTCGACCTATCCAGATGTCGGATACCATTGCTAGATGGTCACTTCGATTAGTACAGGAATTGGTTCGTGTGCTACCGGCTTAGGTTCGAACCTGCGGGGTCACACACATTAGAGGTTCCTATCTGATCTGATGGCTAGTGAAGAGTCTTAATGCTCGTGGACTATGAGTCCTACGTGTTTGGGACTCTATGATCGAGAATTAGGATTCTCTGATCATGAGTCCCACATATTTTGGGTACTGGGGTCAAGAGCCCCACTGGTTTGGGACTCTTCGATCAAGGTTTCATATCGATGGACTTTGATACCCGATTGTCCATCAGATTTAGACTCAGTATTTATGAGAGGTTTAATTAGTGATTTGATCACTAATTAACTCAATTTGATTGAGTAATTATTTTTTGATCAAGTCCAATTGAATTGGATTCAGTTGGGTTAGATCCGATTAGGTTAAATGTTGACCTAATCGTCGAAGTGGTTTGGTCCCTGATTTGATCAGGGGTTGGGCTTAGTCAATTCCTAATTGATTAGGATTTTATTGAGCCTAATTAAGTCTAATTGTATTGGGTTTAAATTAGTCTAATTGGACCTAACTTATTTTAATTAAGTTGGCTCAATTAGGTTGATTTAAAATTAGAAACCACCTTGACCTCAACTCCCTGCGCCACCTCACTTCTTCTGCGCCCATTTGAATTCACGAGAAATAACTTCTCATGAATTTTCTCCCATGCAAAGGCCTTCCCACGCCCACTCTTGTGCACCAATTATTTGGATAAATATGATTTGTTAGCCATTCAAATTCAAAGGGTGTTTGAATTTAAATGGATAACTAATCCCATGCACCAACTTGCCTTATCCATTTTGTGCGCCCCTTGCTTTACACGAGAAAGAGTTTCTCGTGTAAACTCTCTACGCACAAAGAAGCCACGCCTCCTCTCTTCTCACGCGTAGAGTGGATAGGAATGAGTTGGTTGGCATTTGAATTCAAATTCGATTTGAATTCAAATAAGCAACCACTTATCTTTATCCTCTCACGCGGTAAAAACGCTGCAAAGATGCGGTCTTGCATTGTTTTAAAAAAGAGATAAGAGAGGGCATGCACACAGAACATCTAAGAAAAAAGGATGGTGTGAGAGAGGTTTCTTGCATGAGGAAAGAAAAGAAAAGGAGAGAAAAAAAAGAAACAAGTGGGCACAAGTTTCTTCGGAGTGTACCCTAGGATTTTGGCTTAGGGTTCGGAAAGTGAGAACGTGAGCTACGAGTGTCGTGAGCCCGCGAAACTTCAGGGAGAGCATCATCAACCTCTCTACCATCTTTGCTGACAATCCACAGCATCGAAGGAGTCGGCAGACATCGATCGAAGGAGTTTGATCAACATCGGCCATCAAAAAGGTTTAGTCATGAACTAGCATTTGTGAGGAGCCGATCAAACTGGGAGCTTCGTGTGGACGATCCGTAGAGGTCAGACTGTTAGATGTGTGTCCTAGATGCCAGATCGACTGACACATTCCTATACAAATCTAAGGGCAAAATTATAATTTTGATTATAAATGAATAAGAGGGTTATTCTTCTATCACATTATGTACATTGTGTCTGTGATACATCCTTTGAGTTAGTGGGAATGTTAATTCATATTTTCAAGAGTTGAAAATTTAAGGTATGAATTTACATAACTAACTCATAAACTGCTCCTAACCATAGGATCATCACGAGGATGGTGATCGATCCGGAAGGTTGGTGTACGATCGCTTCCTTAGGATAGATGAGTCTTGAGTCTACGGTGTGGAGACATCAGAGTGAGAGTACAGGTATTCATTGAGAACGAGAGTACTGAGCATGACCACCTTGAGCAGTCATAAGGAAGTCTACCTTCTCGTCGATGACTAGCTCGATGCTGTAGTTGTGTTTCTAGTTCTTTGACCTGAGGTGCATCGACGGTTCACCTTGAGTGTGTTATAGTTTGACTACATCATAACTCGGTCTCCTAGCCATTCGAAACCCTGAGGTGTATGTTGGCTGTAGCATATCCATTATAGGAATCAGATCGCACCAAGATGGAATCTATCAACCTCGGTAGATGTGAGGAGTAGTCTTATGATGATCGAAAGATCGAGTCCTTAAGCCCATGGCCATGGTAGAGTGAAATAATAGAAAATAGTTTTCCATTGGGGTTTCACATCGGACTCGGATCAATCGATTGATTCATATGATTGATGTTGGGTTTGACGAGTTCACCTTAACCCTAATTCAGTCAGGACTCATGATAGAGGAACTCAATCACACAGGTACCTGCACCAAGAGGTTCGTCTTCAGTTCTGATGGGTTGCCACCATATACTGCTAGGTGTCACTGGTGGATTTTGAGAGCAATTAGAATGATTTTGATGATCGATCATTCTAATTGTCTGAATCAGAAGAGTTCTGGTCCATCGAAAGGAGTTTCGATGATGTCGATGATGAGATCACGATATGTTTCATTACCATACAGAATTGAACCTAACTGGGTCACACAAACAAGGGTTAGGGTCTGGATGTCATCAATTGGGCTCCCCCAATTGATTTGGATAAGATCCAATTAGGTTCAAGAAAATCGTGCTAGCACTCGATTGATCCTAACTTTCTCCTCGTATAATCTTTTCTGTCTCAACTAAGCCAAATATGATCTGGCTCATCCAGAGAACCTTAGGAAGGTTTCTCTCAGTCTAATTGAAACTTGTCCAGCTTAGAAAAGGCATGTCTTAATTCATGAGATGAATTTAAGACAACACCTGCTAATTTCTAGCACCTGCCAATTTCATTTTAGGACATCTGTCAAAAGTTGACATATGGGTCTTAAACTGAAGAGGACTTATTGGAGGATTTTTATAGAGTGTCCACATGCCTAAACCTAATCAAATTGGGTGCCATAATCAGATTATGGCGTGAGCCCAATTGGATTTAAGTGGGCGCCCCAAATGGATAAGAACCAAAGAGTCCAGATAAACTTGGACTCTTTGGCGCCACTCTATTTATGCTTATCCAATGTTGGCGCCACCTTTTGGAGATAAGGTGGGGTTCTTATCTGATATGATCAGATGACATCACTCCACCAATCAAAATTTTTTCAGAATTTATTGGAATTTTCTGATTGGTCGAATGATGTGGCACTGTGCAGCATACAGAAATTATATAAACCCTGCTGCACCTAGGGTTTCGAGGTAGAACTTGTTTTATGCAAAAAACCTATTAGCTGCTGCCCCCTCCTCTCTTCTCCACATCCTCCCTACTCTCCTTTCTTCCCTCTTCACATCCAAGAAGTTGGACGTTCATCTGGCATAGGTGCAAAGCGTGGTGATGCCTGGAACAGAAGGCTGCAGGACATCTTTGACAGGCTGCTGCTCCAACTTCAGAAGGAGTTTTGAAGTACTTCCAAATCAGATATTGATCTGATTTTTAGAGCATAGAATCACGAGGAGAAGATGTTCTAGATCCTACCTGAGTGGATACTGGTAGAGGCCAGATGCTTGCGTGGCTATATCAGAACCTCAAGCAGTGCTGCGATCATCTACAGGGTAATTAGATTACCCTTAAGGTATATCTATATTTCTTATACTTTTAGATTTAATTTTAGATTTTAAATATGAGATAATAAAATTAGATCTAATAGACATTAGATCTGAAATAGCGTAGGATAAAAAATATAAAATTTATTCCACCCCAAATTTGGTGAAATTTGGAAGATCCTATACAGGAAAAATGCGGTTTTTCCTTCACAGACACACTGTGTGGCTGCGTTGCGATGATCAGACCCTTCCGACGGTGATCAGATTACGGTGATTGACTACCTGCACAAAGGTAATGTGTTCTGAACATAACAGTAAATTATTTACCGCAGAAATTTGAATTTCAAATTTAAATGCGTGTTATGTGTATATCATATTTAGATCCTTGTGTAGGGTTTATACATGTTAATTAATTAGATTAATTAATAATTTCTACGGTAAAATAGTAATTTTAAAAAGTTTTAAAATTATCGTTTTACCCCTGCACTGAAATTCACTTCAGTCACAACAAGGAAGGAGACTCTTGTCAAAAACCCTCAATCTCTAAGGGGGAACCCAACACTGGCCGGAGAAAATAGACTTCCTCAAGGTAACGAGAAGTTCGGGCCCCCAAGCTCGAGCACCGGGAGAAAGCGTCAAACTCGAATGACCTCGAAAAGACCTTCGGTCATGAACAAAAAGGGCAAATCGACACGGCGATGATCAGAAACCTTCAAACAACATCGACATCGAATAAGGCAAAAGACAAAAGAAGCTCGGTAAACAACACCTCAAAGTAAGAATAGACAAGGTAATGAGAAAATTCCTTTTCATTTCATTAGTAAAGTATGCATTACAAAGCCTTTGAAGGCCAAAAAAGAAAAACGACAAGAAAAGAAAAGAAAAGAATACATGGAAGAACAAAAGGTAAAAGAAGCTCTAAGGAAGCTCGGCTTCTTCTGACTTTGAACTCTCGATTCCAGCCATTATTAGGAATTGCTTTAAGTTCTCAACTTCTTCTTCTAATTCCTTCTTTCTTAACAGCATCTTCTGATACATTTGGTGGAACCGTCAGCTCTCGCCCTCCGACTCCCGAAGCCTCTTCCTCAGAACCTCAGACTCCGCCTCAGCATCCTTGACTGCCTGCTGCTCGTAGGCCAGCTAAATCTTTACCTGTTGCAGTTCGGCCTTCTCCTGTCCAAGTGTCATGAACAGTTCTTCCATAGTCCCCCTCAAGGAGCGGAGCTTGTCAGAGCCTTGTACCGAAATGGCCTGGGCTCTCTCGGACAACTGCTTTTGAAGGTGGGCAAACTCGTCGGTCGTCGTCTTGAGCCTCCTTCGGTAGTCGTCTACTTGCCCGCACCAGCCGACTCGATAGGCGTTGTAGTTCGCCTCGGCGTCCTGCAACTGCTTTTGGAGGTTGGAGAATTTCTTCGACCAGTCCCGATCGTGGTCAGCCTGAGTCATGAGTCAGGACGAGCTCCCTTCCAACTGACCGATCTTCACCCATGCAGCCACCAGCTCGACCTCAAGGGAGCTGATCTTGGAAGCTTGAGTCCAAGATCGGTCGCTGGCATGTTTTCAGAGTTCCTCAAGCTCCTTCACGAAGTCAGTCTTCCTCCGGATGTAGTCCATGAAGCCCTTCTTGTGGAGGTCTCGAAGGTGAGTAACCTCCGCGGTGGCTTCTGAATGACTCTTCCTCAGCCGGTGAAGTTTGTCATCCAGCTTCTTTGATTTCTTCGTTAGGTGACGAACTTCCCTTCTGAGGTTTCGGATCATCAACTTCAGAGGAATCCCCTGTGGTAGGGGAAGAGCTTTGGCAGGGCACTATTGTTGGGAGACAAGAGTGTCACAACACAAATCAGTGCAAGAAAACAAAAGAGAAGAAAAAGGATGCAGAGTAAGAAAAAAGAGCTCTCTGTAAAGAAGAATCCAATTTTATTGATTAAATAGTTCTTAAGTACAAGAGAACAAGGAAAAGTCGCAACAAAGGAAAAAAAATAATACAAAATTAGAGGTTTTGGACCTCTGGGGCAGAAGTGGGGGAGCTCGGTGCCCTCGGAAGGTCGGCTGCGGTAGCCGCAGTAGTCGAAGAAGTTCCAGCTGGAGGAAGATCGGCAGCGACTTCAAGAGGTCCGGCTTCTATTGGGAATAGTGTCCCAAAGCCAATCGTCAGCCTGTTGACGGTTGTGCTCATTTTTGTATATATACATGAATTATGAATTAATAAAAATTATTTTGATATTTTTCATCACAAAATATTTCATCTTCTAATGAACTCCTATGTTGTGGTGAAGTCCTTAGGACTATTTAGACTCGACAAAGGAGGATTTGTCGTTTAGTCCTTAAATCTGTTCGCGACCAAATGATACGTTGTTACCAAAGACGACAACGTTTATGAAGCATAGGTCGTTGTATGCCATATAGGTTGATTGTCCTCTTAACCAATACGTGTGGAGACACTGGTATGACATACAGGTGAGATATAAGGGTACATCTGTGGAGAAAATCAGTGCAGGGGTAAAATGATAATTTTAAAATTTTTTCAAAATCATTATTTTACAATGAAAATTATTAATTAATCTAATTAATTAATAAAAATTTATCCTACACTAGGATCTAAATATGATATATAGCATGCATGCATTTAAATTGAAAATTCGAATTTGAACAGTAAACACTTTACTGTAATGTGTTCAGAACACAATACCTTTGTGCGGGTAGTAGATCGTCGTAATCTGATCACCGTCGGGAGAGTCTGATCATCGTGATACAGTCACACAGCATGTTTAGCCTCTGCGGATCATCCACACGAAGCTCCCGGTCTGATCGACTTCTCACGAGTGCTAGCTCGTTGTAGAGCCCTTTCGACGGCCGATGCTGATCGAACTCCTTTGATCGATGTCTGTCAATTCTTCAGATGCTCCGAATCATCAGCAGACATGCTTGAGAGGATGTTAAAGATCTCTTTGAAATTTGGTGGGCTCACGACACTCATAGCTCACCTTCTCACTTTCCGAACTTCAGGCTGAAACCCTGAAGAACTCACTGAAACCCTGCGCATACTTTTTCTTTCTTTTCTTTCTTTTTTTCTCGGAAGGATATTGACCTTCACCTTGCACACAAGGATTCCTCACGCCCAGATTTTCTTCCAAAATTTTTCTTGCACACGCCCTACTCTTCTCCTCCTTTTAAAACAACGTCAAACGTCTTATCTACGTGAGAGGATAAAGATGAGTAATTGCATATTTGAATTCAAATCAAATTTGAATTCAAATGGAAACCAATTTATCCCTATCCACTAAGGATATGAGAAGAGGAGGGCGTGGCTTAATTTGTACATGAGTAATTTTATGAGAAACTTTTTCTCGTGTAATAAATGGGGCATTAAAAGAGGATAAGGTCAAGGCGCTAAGATTGGTTGCACATTCAAATTCAAACTTTGTTTTGAATTTGAATGGCCAACTAATCATCCTTATCCACTCATTTGGCGCATTAAAGTAGGGCGTGAGGAGGGCTTTGTGTGAGAAAAAATTCATGAGAACTTTCTTCTCGTGAATTCAAATGGATGCAGTGGAAGTGAGGTGGCGCAGGGAGAATGGGTCAAGGTGGTTTCATTATTTAAACCAACCTAATTGAACCAAATAAGTTAGGCCAAATTAGACTAATTTAAATCCAACTTAATTAGGCTTAATTAGGCTCAATAAAATCTTAATCAAATCAGGAATTGATTAAGCCCAACCCCTGATCATATCAGGGACCAAACCATCTCGATGATTAGGTCAACTCTCAACCTAATCGGATCAAACCCAACTGAATCCAATTCAATTGGACTTGATCCAAAATTAATTACTCCATCAAATTAAGTAAATTAGTGATCAAATCACTAATTAAACCTCTCATAAATATTGAGTCCAAATCCGATGGGTAATCGGGTATCAGAATTCATCGATATGTAACCCTGATCGAAGAGTCCCAAACCAGTGGGACTCTTGACCCCGGTACCCAAAATGTGTGGGACTCGTAATCAGAGAATCCTGATTCTCTATCACAGAGTCCCAGACACGTAGGACTCATAGTCCACGAGCATCAGGACTCTTCATCAGCCATCAGATCAGATAGGAATCTCTAATGTGTGTGACTCCGCAGGTTCGAACCTAAGCCGGTATCACAGAAACCAATTCCTGTACTAATCGAAGTGACCATCTAGCAATGGTACCTGACGATCGGATAGGTCGAATAGTCGCAATCGCAACACTCAGAACCTACGTGAATATGGTCACTATATAATTCATCCTTTTGACCTATATGTTTAGGATGACTCAGGGTTAAACTGTCAACCCTGATTAGATCATCCGAATCGTGCTCAACTCAAACAGTCCTGTGACTCCTCACAAAGACTACCCTGGCCAAGATTTTGCTAAATTGAAACACGACTGTACACAGCTCCTAAACTAGAGTGGTCAATCTCATCTTGACACACACACCGATAAGTCAAGTACTTGACTACACCTAGCAGCCTTCCATCACTGAATTAGAAATTCAGATAGTCCAGTGCCTAAGTGCAGTGAGTTGCTTGCAAGTCACCGTGGCGGTCTCAGATCGGAGGGATATTTATACCCATATTCCATCGGAGCAAATCTTGACAGCAGAAATAGCTCCGGTGTCAGTCACGTTCAGTGCAGATGTACCCTTACATCTCACCTGTATGCCATACCAGTATCTCCACACTCATTGGTTAAGAGGACAACCAACCTATATGGCACACAACGACCTATGCTTGATAAACGTTATCATCCTTGGTAACAACATATCATTTGGTCGCGAACAGATTTAAGGACTAAACGACAAATCCTCCTTTGTCGAGTCTAAATAGTCCTAAGGACATCACCGCAACATAGGAGTTCATTAGAAGATGAAATATTTTGTGATGAAAAATATCAAAATAATTTTTATTAATTCATAATTTATGTACATATACAAAAATAAGCACAACCGTCAACAGGCTGACGATTGGCTTTGGGACACTATTCCCAACAATCTCCCACTTGGCCTAAAGTTAATCGGTGCAGTATCTAATACCCATCTTCGACTTGTAGTCGTCGAACTCCTTCACCGCAATAGCTTTAGTGAATGGGTCGGCCAAGTTCTCCTTTCCGTCGATCTTCTGAAGGTCGACGTCACCTCGATCCATAATTTTCTAGATGAGATGGTAGCGACGCAGAATATGCTTCATTCGTTGGTGTGCCTTTGATTCCTTCGCCTGAGCAATGGCTCCAGAGCTGTCATAGTAGAGCAGAACTGGACCAACAAGGAAGGGTGCTACTCCGAGCTCGATGATGAATTTCCTCAGCCACATCGCTTCTTTGGCAGCATCTGATGCAGTGACATACTCCACCTCGCAAACTGAATCAGCCACAGTATGCTGCTTGGACCTCTTCAGCATAGTATCTATGTACGTAGATTGAGATAAACCAAGCAACCTTTTAGATCTACCCCATAGATCCTCATCCCTAGGATGTAGGAAGCTTCTCCCAAATCCTTCATGGAGAACTGTGACGACAGCCAAATCTTTATTCCTTGTAATGCAGGGACATCATTCTCGATTAAGAGAATATCATCCACATACAATACAAGAAATACCACTACTGGACCATTAGTCCACTTATAAATGCAGGGCTCTTCTCCATTCTTAACGAAGCCATACGTCTTGATCGTCCTATCAAAACGTATGTTCCAACTCCGGGATGCCTGCTTAAGTCCATAAATGGACCTCTGTAGTCTGCACACCTTAGACTCATCAGTGGATGTGAATCCTTCAGGTTGTATCATATACACCTCTTCATCCAGCTCTCCATTTAGGAAAGCTGTCTTCATATCCATCTGCCAGATTTCATAGTCCAGATGGACAACTATCACAAGCATAATCCGAATGGATTTGAGCATTGCCACAGGAGAAAACATCTCGTCATAGTCTATACCATAACGTTGACGATATCCTTTGGCAACCAGACGGGCTTTATAGGTTTTTACCTTTCCATCTGCACCCCTCTTTCTCTTGAAGACTCACTTACACCCTATGGGTTTTACTCCTTCGGGTGGGTCAACCAATGTCCACACATCGTTGACCTTCATGGACTCCATTTCGGATTTCATGGCCTCTAGCCATTTCTCAGAGTCGGGTCTCTGCATTGCATCCATGTAGGTGATCGGATCCTCATTGTTTTCATCAAGTTCGATAGGATCGTCGTCCCTGACCAAGAAACCAGAGTATCTATCCGGTTGATGTGCTACTCTACCAGATCGCCTTAAGGGTGCTTGAACAATGGGCTCCGGATCTGATCTAATCAAATCCGGTTCAGGTTCAGCAACTTGTGTCGGTTTTTCCACGTGTTGAACTTCGTCAAGTTCGACCTTAGAGGCAATAGTCCCTTCATCAAGGAATTTCTTTTTCAAAAAGATTGCCTTAAGTCTGACAAACACCTTTTGCTCATTAGCCAGGTAGAAATAATATCCTTTGATCTCTATTGGGTATCCTATAAAATTACACTTGCAGACCTAGGTCCTAGCTTATCCGTAATTAAACATTTAACATAAGCCGGACACCCCCAAATCCTAAGGTGCGAGAGTACTGGCTTACATCCTATCCATATCTCATATGGTGTTTTGGTTACAGACTTACTCGGAACTCTATTTAGAAAGTAACAAACTGATTCGAGCGCATATCCCCAAAGAGAGATCGACAGACCAGCAAACCCCATCATGGATTGAACCATGTCCAACAAGGTCCGATTCCTCCTTTCAGACATACCATTATGCTGTGGTGTTCCAGGAGGTGTCTACTGAGAGAGAATCCCATTCTCCCCGAGATATGTCAGAAAATCATTGAAAATGTATTCACCTCCTCGATCAGATCGAAGAGTTTTAATACACTTTCCAGTTTATTTTTCTACCTAATTTCGGAATAGTTTGAACATTTCAAACGACTCCGACTTATGCTTCATTAAATAGACATACCCATACCTTGATAGGTCATCTGTGAAGGTTGTGAAGTAGAAATATCCACCTCTTGCATTTGAGCTCATGGGTCCACATACATCAGAATGTACTAGACCCAAGAGTTCACTGGCTCGATCACCTTTTCCAGTAAAAGGTGACTTGGTCATTTTACCAAGAAGACAGGATTCACAAGTTGGAAGTGATTCACAATCACCTACTTCAAGAATTCCTTCTTGAGCCAACCTGTTTATCCTGTTCTTATTGATATCACCTACTTCGAGAATTCCTTCAAGAATTCCTTCTTGAGCCAACTTTGTGGGAGGATCTTCTTCTGGTCGTCGACCCTTTAAGAAAGGGAAGAAGAACAAGAAGAAGAAGAATAAGAAGGTGCAGCCGCATGCTGGGATGTCTGCACAGGGTCAGACCAAGAAGCGCAAGCCCAACCAAAGCCAGGCGGAGTGCTTCTTTTGCAAGAAGTAGGGGCACTGGAAGAGGAACTGTCCTCTATACATTGCCTCACTGGACCCGAACAGGCCGAAGAAGAAGCAAGGTACTTATATGATAACACCTTGCAACTTTTCCATTTGTGATACTACTACCTGGGTATTGGATACCGGAAGCCCTTATCATATTTGCAATTCGATGCAGGGTCTGCAGGTCAGTAGGAGATTTGATGAAGGCGAGAAATTCCTGAATGTTGGAGATGGAAGCAAAGTTCCAATTCTAGCATTAGGAATCATGAACCTTGTAATCAATTTTCGAAATATAATTCTGAGTGAATGTCACTATTGTTCAAGTTTTTTATTAAATATTATTTCTGTAGGCCTTTTGGCCATGAACGGTTATCAATTTTTAATAAAAGGAAACATTTGCAATATCATTTTGAATGGTGTTACAATGTTTGTTGGATAACTTAATAATGGAATTTACTTTCTATCACAACCTGTTAATGTGGTTCAAACCTCCGGTAAATGCCCTAGAATAGATAATGTATTAGATGTCTGCCTTTGGCACTGTAGGCTAGGTCATATCAATAAGAATAGGATAAACAGGTTGGCTCAAGAAGGAATTCTTGAAGTAGGTGATTATGAATCACTTCCAACCTGTAAGTTCTGTCTTTTTGGTAAAATGACCACTTACCTTTTACTGGAAAAGGTGAGCAAGCCAGTGAACTCTTGGCTCTGGTACATTCTGATGTATGTGGACCCATGAGCTCAAGTGCAAGAGGTGGATATTTCTACTTCATAACCTTCACAGACGACCTATCGAGGTATGGGTATGTCTATTTAATGAAGCATAAGTCGGAGTCGTTTGAAATGTTCAAACTATTCCGAAATGAGGTAGAAAAATAAACTGAAAAGTGTATTAAAACTCTTCAATTTGATCGAGGAGGTGAATACCTTTCCAATGATTTTCTGACATATCTTGGAGAGAATGGGATTCTCTCTCAATGGACACTTCCTGGAACACCACAGCATAATGGTGTGTCTGAAAGGAGGAATCGGACCTTGTTGGACATGGTTCGATCCATGATGGGGTTTGCTGGTCTGCCGATCTTCCTTTGGGGATATGTGCTCGAATCGGCTTGTTACCTTCTAAATAGGGTTCCGAGTAAGTCTATAACTAAAACGCCATATGAGATATGGATAGGATGTAAGCCAGTACTCTCGCACCTTAGGGTTTGGGGGTGTCCGGCTTGTGTTAAACGTTTAATTACGGACAAGCTTGGACCTAGGTCTGACAAGTGTAATTTTATAGGGTACCCAAAAGAGACCAAAAGATATTACTTCTACCTTACTGATGAGCAAAAAGTGTTTGTCAGCCTTAAGACAATCTTTTTGGAAAGGGAGTTCCTTAGTGAAGGGATTGTTGCCTCTAAGGTCGAACTTGACGAAATTCGATAGGTGGAAAATCCGATGCAAGTTGCTGAACTGGATTTGATTAGATCAGATCCGGAGCCCATTGATCAAGCACCCTTAAGGCGATCTGGTAGAGTACCACGTCAACCGGACAGATACTATGGTTTCTTGGTTTGGGACGATGATCCTATCAAACTTGATGAAAACAATGAGGATCCGATCACCTACATGTATGCAATGCAGAGACCCGACTCTAAGAAATGGCTAGAGGCCATGAAATCCGAAATAGAGTCCATGAAGGTCAACGATGTGTGGACATTGGTTGACCCACCCGAAGGAGTAAAACTCATAGGGTGTAAGTGGGTCTTCAAGAGGAAGAGGGGCACAGACGGAAAGGTGGAAACCTATAAAGCCCATCTCGTTGCCAAGGGATATCGTCAACGTTATTGTATAGACTATGACAAAACGTTTTCTCCTATGGCAATTCTCAAATCAATTCGGATTATGCTTGCAATAGCTGCCCATCTGGACTATGAAATCTAGCAGATGGATGTGAAGACAGCTTTCCTAAACGGAGAGTTGGATGAAGAGGTGTATATGATACAACCTGAAGGATTCACATCCACTGATGAGTCGAAGGTGTGCAGGCTATAAAGGTCCATTTATGGACTTAAGCAGGCATCCCAGAGTTGGAACATATGTTTTGATAGGACAATCAAGACGTATGGCTTCGTTAAGAACGGAGAAGAGCCCTACATTTATAAGTGGGCTAATGGTCCAGTAGTGGTATTTCTTGTATTGTATGTGGATGATATTCTCTTAATCGGGAATGATGTCCCTGCATTACAGGGAATAAAGATTTGGCTGTCGTCATAGTTTTCTATGAAGGATTTGGGAGAAGCTTCCTACATCCTAGGGATGAGGATCTATAAGGATAGATCTAAAAGGTTGCTTGGTTTATCCCAGTCTACGTACATAGATACTATGCTGAAGAGGTTCAGCATGGAGAATTCCAAGAAAGGCTATCTACCGATAGGCCATGGAATTTCTCTCTCGAAGAGGGATTGTCCGACAACACCTCAAGAGAGAGAGCATATGGGTAGGATTTCATATGCTTCGGCAGTGGGATCTATCATGTACGTCGTGACATGTATATGACCAGATGTGGCATACTCACTAGGGGTAGTGAGTAAATACCAATCTGATCCAGGGGAGAATCACTGGAAGGTTGTTAAAACCATCCTGAAGTATTTAAGAAATACTAAGGACCAGTGGCTTGTTTATGGTGAATCGGACTTGAGACTTATAGGGTTTACAGACTCTAGTTTTCAGTCTGATCACGATGACAGTAAAAATGTGTCGGGATTTATTTTTACCCTTAATGGTGGGGCTATCTGCTGGAAGAGTTCCAAGCAACACACTGTGGCTGATTCAGTTTGTGAGGTGGAGTATGTCACTGCATCAGATGCTGCCAAAGAAGCGGTGTGGCTGAGGAAGTTCATCACCGAGCTCGGAGTAGCACCCTCCCTTGTTGGTCCAGTTCTGCTTTACTATGATAGCTCTGGAACCATTGCTTAGGCGAAGGAACCGAAGGCACACCAGCGGACGAAGCATATTCTGCGCCGCTACCATCTCATCCGAAAAATTATGGATCGAGGTGACGTCGACCTTCAGAAGATCGATGAAAAGGAGAACCTAACCGACCCATTCACTAAAGCCATTGCGGTGAAGGAGTTCGACGACTACAAGTCGAAGATGGGTATTAGATAATGCACCGATTGGCTTTAGGCCAAGTGGGAGATTGTTGAGAATATTATCCCAAAGCCAATCGTCAGCTTATTGATGGTTGTGCTCATTTTTATATATATACATGAATTATGAATTAATAAAAAATATTTTGATATTTTTCATCACAAAATATTTCATCTTCTAATGAACTCCTATGTTGTGGTGAAGTCCTTAGGACTATTTAGACTCGACAAAGGAGGATTTGTCGTTTAGTCCTTAAATCTGTTCGCGACCAAATGATACGTTGTTACCAAGGACGACAACGTTTATCAAGCATAGGTTGTTGTGTGCCATATAGGTTGGTTGTCCTCTTAACCAATGAGTGTGGAGACACCGATATGGCATACAGGTGAGATGTAATGGTACATCTGCACTGAATGTGACTGACTCCGGAGCTATTTCTGCTGTCAAGATTTGCTCCGATGGAATATGGGTATAAATATCCCTCCGACCTGAGACCGCCATGGTGACTTACAAGCAACTCGCTACACTTAGGCACTGGACTACTTGAATTTTTAATTCAGTGACGGAAGGCTGCTAGGTGTAGTCAAGTACTTGACTTGTCGGTGCGTGTGTCAAAATGGGATTGACCACTCCAGTTTAGGAGATGTGCACAGTCGTGTTTCAATTTAGCAAAACCTTGGCCAGGGTAGTCTTTGTGAGGAGTCACAGGACTGTTTGAGTTGAGCACGATTCGGATGATCTAATCAAGGTTGACAGTTTAACCCTGAGTCATCCTAAACACAAAGGTCAAAAGGATGAATTATACAGTAACCATATTCACGTAGGTTCTGAGTGTTGCGATTGCGACCATTCGACCTATCCGATCGTCGGGTACCATTGCTAGATGGTCACTTCGATTAGTACAGGAATTGATTCCTGTGCTACCGGCTTAGGTTCGAACCTGCGGGGTCACACACATTAGAGGTTCCTATCTGATCTGATAACTGGTGAAGAGTCCTTCATGTCTGGGATTCTGTGATCGAGAATCAGGATTCTCTGATCATGAATTCCACACATTTTGGATACCGGGGTCAAGAGTCCTACTGGTGTAGGACTCTTCGATCAGGGTTACATATCGATGAATTCTAATGCCCGATTACCCATCGAATTTGGACTCAATATTTATGAGAGGTTTAATTAGTGATTTGATCACTAATTAACTCAATTTTATAGTAATTAATTTTGGATCAAGTCTAATTGAATTGGATTCAGTTGGGTTTGACCCGATTAGGTTAGGAGTTGACCTAATTGTCGAGATGGTTTGGTCCCTAATATGATCAGGGGTTGGGCTTAATCAATTCCTGATTAGATTAGAATTTTATTGAGCCTAATTAAGCCTAATTAAGTTGGATTTAAATTAGTCTAATTGGGCCTAACTTATTTGGTTCAATTAGGTTGGTTTAGATAATGAAACCACCTTGACCCATTCTCCCTGCGCCACCTCACTTCCACTGCGCCCATTTGAATTCACGAGAAGGAAGTTCTCATGAATTTTTCCTCACGCAAAGCCCTCCTCACGCCCTACTTTAATGCACCATATGAGTGGATAAGGATGATTGGTTGGCCATTCAAATTCAAAACAAAGTTTGAATTTGAATGAGCAACCAATCTTAGCACCTTGACCTAATCCTCTTTTAACGCCCCATTTATTACACGAGAAAATATTTTTCATGAAATCACTCACGCACAAATTAACCCACGCCCTCCTCTTCTCACGCCCTTAGTGAATAGGGATAAATTGGTTTCCATTTGAATTCAAAATTTGATTTGAATTCAAATGTGTAATTACTCATCTTTATCCTCTCACGTAGATAAGACGTTTGGCGTTGTTTTAAAAGGAGGAGAAGACTACCCTGTGCAAGAAAAAATTTTGGAGAGAAAATCTGGGCGTGAGGAATCCTTGTGTGCAAGGTGAAGGTCAATATCCTTCCGAGAGAAAAAGAAAGAAAAGAAAGAAAAAGTGTGTGCAGGGTTTCAGTGAAGTGAGAAGGTGAGCTACGAGTATCGTGAGCCCACCAAATTTTAGAGCGATCTTTAACATCCTCTCAAGCACATCTGCTGATGATCCAGAGCATCCAAAGAATTGACAGACATCGATCGAAGGAGTTCGATCAGCATCGGCTGTCGAAAGGGCTCTACAACGAGCTAGCACTCGTAAGGAGTCGATCAGATCGGGAGCTTCGTGTGGATGATCCACAGAGGCCAGACACACTGTGTGGCTGCATCGCTATGATCAGACTCTCCCGACGGGGATCAGATTATGGCGATCTACTATCCGCATAAAGGTATTGTGTTCTGAACACATTACAGTAAAGTGTTTACTGTTCAAATTCGAATTTCAAATTTAAATGTATGCATGCTATATATCATATTTAGATCCTAGTGTAGAATAATTTCTTATTAATTAATTAAATTAATTAATAATTTCTACTATAAAATAGTGATTTTGAAAAAGTTTTAAAATTATCATTTTATCCCTGCACTGATTTTCCCCACAGCTTCATCATCGGACGCCTCATCCAGGAAGCCGAGGTCCAGTTTGGAATACTTTCCGACCACCTTCTCCTGGCAGAGCTTGAAGCCCCTGATGAAGGTAGCCTGACCGAACTGGACCTTCAAATTCCTCATCTCGGAGGAGGTTTTGAACTCCTCCACTGCTCGGACCATTGCCTCCGAGACCAGGGTCGGGATCTACGCCTTCAGGTTGGAGACCTCGGCCTCTGCCTTCTTTCTTTCGTCCTCCAAGGTGGCCCTCGGATCTGTCGAGGTTTGTCCCTCCTTCTGTAGTGCCTCTTGGAGACTCACGACTTCGACGATCTTCTCCTTGAGGCGGGCGGCCTCGGTCAGGTGACCTTTTTCTGCCTGGACTGCTTCCTTCTTAGCGTTGTTCATCGCCTCGACGTTGGCGATGAGCTGGTGTCCAATTTGCAAGAGCAGCCAGGGAGTCAATATAAAAACTAAGGAATAAGTTAAGTAAAGAAGCGAGAAGAAGAAAGAAGTAAATTGACCTACCTCGAGAAAGGACCCCAGAGAGTCCCAGACCGGCTGCTCAAGATCGGCGTAGACGATCCTGTGGACGACCTCGGGCAGGATGCACCCATCGACCAATCTCTTTATTAGATCCCTATTATTGAAGGAATTCTCCCCCGGATCTTCTTCGGAGCCATTGACCCCCTCGATGGCAGCCTTGCTGCTGTGGCTCTTGCAGGCCAACGTCTTCTTCCCCCTCCTCCTTTCGGCCCCTGGCGCCTCCTCGGGATGAGCCTCTGGAGTAGGAACCTCGGTCGGAGGGCTTTTTGAAGAGGCCCAGGGGACTACAAGCTCGACGTCAGAGGGGGCGTCGGCAATGGCCTCCTGGGCAGACGTGGTCGAGCTAGTCTCTTCTACCTTGGCCCTCTTCACCACCCCCGAGGATGCGGCACCTTTCCTTTTGTGGGCCTTGAGACCCTGGGCTAGCATTCGAGCTACGTCAACATCCATATCTACAATGAAAGAAGATCGGCACAGCTTAGAAAAAGAACAAGAAGAAAGGGGAAGCAGTGAATGACAAAAAAAAAATATCGACAAGGTTGAGAGGGCTTAGGCTGACGTTAAATAAGAGTTGCTCCTTCAGGAGGTCAGAGAGGAGAGGAGCTGGATAAGCCTCGAGTTTATTGGAGGCTTCAAGGTCGTCCCGTCCTAGGCTAGAAGCCCGACGGATGAAATCCTTCAGGGAGCCCAGGGGGGCAATCCCAGCTCCAAGGTCGGGCATCGGACATAAAAGTATCTCTCCTTCCAGTTGTGGATAGAAGAGGGGGCACCTTTCAGCAACCCCTTCCTATCGAACTGGGGGAAAAAGTACCACCAGTCTTTTGTCGAGAGATGACGCTTGAAGGTATAGAAATTCCTAAACAAAGAAAAGGTTGGCCGAACTTCAGCTAAACTATAGAGGGAAAGAAATCCTATCAGAAATCTAAAGGAGTTCGGTGCTACAGAAACTAAAGAAATGTCCAAGAAGCGAAAAAGAGTAATAACAAAAGGTGGAAGCGGAAGTCGAAGCCCGACACAGAAAGCTTCTTGGTATAAACAGAAGCAGCCAGGGGGCGGGGCGCTAGCCCAGCCAGTCAGCCCGGAAAGCTCCAGCTCATACTCTGGAGGAACCCCGTACTGAATCCTAATCAGTAAGAGTTCGTCCAGAGTCAGAGAGCTGGGGATGGTGTCTAGTACAAAGATCGGACATCTAGAGCAATGCTCTAGTGGAAATTCCGAAAAAATCTTTTCGGATCGCCTCGATTTGAAAAGACTCCAGCACCAGTGCGCCAAACGCCAAAATATCTAGAAACAACTGAGTACAAAAATCGAGGGAGGCAACTTCGGTTGTAAAAATTTCTCTGTACTTCCTTCATTCGAAATCCGAACTCAAAAGTCGGGGAACTGGTGTTGGGTATAAAATAACCCTAGCCGAAGTTCGTAAAAGGCCAACCCTCCCAGGGCTCTTTCGGCTTCCAATCTTGTGCGGCGTCTTTCTGAACTCCCCCGACTGTCCGAGCTTCCATAATACTATCCAGACTCCCCCAGCGGTCGACCTTCCATAGTGTCCTCCAGATTCCTCCAACGAATGAACTCCTATCGTGCCATCCGGACTTCTACAATAATGAGCTCCTCCATTCATCTACCAGACTGCTCCAAATGCTCTCTGGGCTTCACTATCAGTCGATTTTCTACGGTGATCGACTACTCTCCGAATCTCTTCCAGACTTCTTTCGACCATGATCGACTTTACTCCGAACTTCTTCCAGACTTCGTCAATGATCGAGCTTCTCCAGCAGCAAGACTTCTACAGTAATCAGACTCCATCCAAGTTTCTACGATGGTCGACCGCCTTTCGAATTTCATCTGAACTCCTATAAGAGCCGGACTCCATTCAAACTTCTACAGCGAATGGATCCCAGACGAACTTCTACAACGGACGGGCTCCATCAGTCGGATCTCTACTCCGAACTTCTATTGCGAGCGGACTTCATCTGAGCTTCTACAATAAGAAGTCTCCATCCGAGCTTCTACAATAAGAAGTCTCCATCCGAGCTTCTACAATAAGAAGTCTCCATCTGAGCTTTCACGGCAACCGATCTTCGTCTGAGCTTCTACAGTAAGCGGCCTCCTTCTGGACTCCTACAAGAACTAGACTCCATCCGAACTTCTACAATAGAATTGAATTTCAGACTCCTCTAGCGATCAACCCTCCACAGTGTCCTCAAGACTTTTCCAGCGGACGAACTTCCATAACGCCTTCCGAACTCCACTATCGGTCGACCTTCTATTGAATTCCTCATGAAACCGGACCTCTCCAGTGGACAGTCTTCAGATGAGCTTCTACATCAGACAAATTTTAGACAGACTTCTCTAGCAATCGGACTCCTGTCAGACTTTTCCAACAGAAAGTCTCCGTCCGAGCTTCTACAGTAGATGACTTCCACCTGTAGCATCAGCGCTCAAGGCACCCGACAACAGTGGACTCATCAGCAACCTCAAAAATATCCAAGCTTCTCTTAGATTGCTGAGACAAAGAGCCATTCCGCTCCATCAAACGTCTCAGCCGAGCTTCAGCTGTCCAGCCCAAACTCTCTGGCAAGTCGCGACAACGGACACTACCCCACTCCGCCCTCCGTGACAAACTCCACGTGGCCCCACCATTCTCTGGCAAGTCACGACAACGGACATCACTCCACTCTCCGTAACAAACTCCACGTGGCCCTGAACGGCCCACTACCAGGCAGTTACGGATATCGCTGTAATGCGGTTACGCTCTCCCGTTTATAAAAGAGACCCTCTCAGATACGTTCTCCTCTAAGCTCTAAACTCTATCTCGAAACTCTGCTAAAATCCCATTCGAGTGCTCCATTTCTGTTGAGGCAGAGTACTGACTTGAGCGTCGGAGGATCTTATCGGAACACCCCCAACTCCGGTTTAGACTTTCCTTGTAGGTCCTGACAGCGGCCGTGATCCCTTGACTCCAGCTTCTCCGACGTCGGCGGAATTCTGTACCAACAATACACTTTTGGGTTTTTGACTTAAAAGCTCTCTCGAGTGTCTTAACATTCATTTCTTGTGTTCCCAAATTGAATACTCATCTTATATACAGTTGACTTTTGTTGGAAGAGGTAAGCTAGCTATTTTTGAAGGAGCAAAACTAACCATTAGAGGAGAAATCTATCCATTGGAAGCTCCTAAAAAAACTAGTCATTAGGTTGTTAGACATAAAGAGATCGACTCCTTTTCTTCAAGGGTCAACTCATCACCATCAAAGGTTGAGTCATCCATCCTTCGGATCAACTTTTGAAGCATTGTGTTTTTAACAATCTTCTATTTTGTGTTTGTGGTTATTTTAGGGTCAACTCTTGCTGAAGTTGGGGTCGACTCATATTTATATGGGTTGACTCTTGAAGTATCAGGTTCGACTCTCAGAGGAGCTATTTTTTGATGTATTCTATCTTCTCCTTAAGACCATTCTGAGGTCATTTTTGCAAGTCCTCTATCATTAACTTGAGATTGTTTAGGGGTTGGCTCCTACAAAAATTTGGGTCAACTTTTGGGAAGTACTAATCTGCTCCAATATAATGGGATCAACTCCTGAAACCTCCAAAAATATTGGTCTTCTATTTGAACATATGGATGTCTAGGGATCAACCCCTAACTTGTAAAGGTCAATTCCTTTAAGCCAAAACTTATGAAAATTATCTTGAAAACTCTTTTGACTTAGTTGTTTTGAGAGGATTTCTTCTTTAATTCGATAGATCATTTTGAGTACCTTGAGAGATCTTACAACCATTCTCAAAAAATATAATTACTATCATTTGTACTCAAGTATTTTGTATTGTCAAAATCAAATATCAGGTCAACACATAACTTACAATCTAACATCTTTAAAGGCTTTTTTGATGAATTGAGGCACAAGATCAACACTTTCAACCCATCTAAGAGAAGAGCCAATAGTTTGACATCTTTAAAGAACTTATAGATCAAGAGAGGACCCGTTTTAGTTGTTTGGTCTACTTAACTAATGCAACTTACAATGTGATGGTTCTAAAATCCCTATAGACCAATACATTGACTTGCCAAGTTGTTTGGTCAATTTAACTAAAGCAACTTATAATCTCAAGGTCCTAAAAGACTTATGAATCAATAGATAGAAAGGATTAAGTCATTTTTCCACACAACTAAAGCAACTTATGATCCAATAGCTCTATAAGCCTTGCCGATCAATAGATGGATTCGATCAAGTTATTTGGCTCATTTAACCAAAACAATTTATGATCTGATGGTTTTAAAAGCTACACAAATTGATAGATGAACTAGAGTTATTCAATCTATCTACTATGTTACTTTCCATCTTATGCTTACCAGATATTTTACTTATAATCAAATAGATTATATTAGACTCACTCCCTTGTGAGTGAACAGATTATATATCCTACTGTTGTAAAGGGCTTCACTTATATTCTAATTGATTGTGTTTGATTCACCCATAGCAAATAGATGAAACTTGTAATCTAAGGGCTATAAAAGCCATGCTTACCATCTAATGTTCAGAGTTGTGATCTAATCCCAAAATAACTATCCTAAACTAACCATTCCATAGCAAATAGATAGTCGCCAAGTGATTGTAGTTGGGTTGCCAATAAATATTTCTCTATGAAATATAAGAAACCTCTCTCTTAAATCTTTGTTAACTATTTTGAGAAAGAGGAGATAATGCCCACCATGCATGCCATCTCTTTTGCTTCTTTTATCTCAAAAATAGTAGTAGTGATTCCACCCCTTCTATAAAAGACTTGGACTCTATTTCACAAAGGTCCTTGACCCATTAATATGATATAGTGCTTTGGCCATACTTCCATTAGAATCAAAAGCTTTCAATTAAAAAATAAGATTTCAGTCTCTCAATCAAATTGGAATCTTGATGTTAAGTACATCTTAGTATGTAGTATGCTTTCGTATAACATAGTTGCTATTTAGAAGAGGTTATTGGCATCTTAATATTAATTAGGCCTCTATCCATGATTCAATTAGAAGTCAATAGACATTTTTAAAATGAGATCTTTGTCTTATAATCAAAATACGTTTGATCTTATATAAAATCCTAGATGGTATTAATAGAGGTAACCTCTTATCAGGAAGTATGCTTCTTGGTACACAAATTACAAGCTTTTGGATTTGTTTCGACCTAACAAACTACTTCTAAAGGATCCCTTGGTTTCGACCTAACAAACTGCTTCTTCCAAAGGAGCCCTTTGCTCCATGAGAGAGGTTATGGAAATCTTAATACGAGTGGTAACACCCTTCTTCTATATGAGTAATCCGCCGTATTATTGTCATGAAATCCTTAGAATATTTTGATAATCTCTCCTTAAAAGAGGACCCTTATATACTCCCCCACAAAAGTATTGCTCAAAAAATGAAAATTTCATATGGTAGAACATCTAATTGAAATAACATAAGTGATCAAAAAAGTTCCAAATAAACAACTTCTAAAGTATCAAATGGTCATAGAATTTGGGAATATTTCAAAGGTTGATGACTACATTATGACAACTTAAGCTGCTAGTGTCAAATTGAGCTAGCTATAGTGAATCACTTTCATATGATATCTAATCTATGTTCTGTGAAATAAAAATGAAACATTTTTAGGAGTGCTTCAAGAAAAGTAAATTTAAAACTAATCTAACAGTGGATTTATAAATAACAAATATTTGATTTATAAATGGTTAAAAAAATAAATTGGATAAATTTAAAGAACCAGAATCAAGTGAATAAGTTATAAAAATCAATCTATAATTTTGATCAATGATCATCAAAATAATTTATAACCAAGAAATAAATGTATCTAGATCACAAAATATCTAGAAGATCTACTAGTAGAAAAGATCACAACAATTATTTGAATTTCACTTAGATACACTAAATTTTGCATAGAATCTAGAAAGTTTATATTTCAAAAGGACATAAATTCAAAACATAAGGCTCAACAAATGATCCATTAAATGTATTTGATAGATCAAGGTGATTTTTGTTAGATGTTCAGAAAAAAAATTTTGTCTAAAGGCTTAAAATTAAATCATATGAAGTTGATGATATACTATTGGCTTTGGATATGAGGTTTGAAATTATTATGAAGCATTTTGTTTGATCCATCTAGTGTCTGACTTTTTCCATTGCTTGGTGAATATCAAAATAAGTTTTTAAAAATACAATTTGTTATTGGTCCAAAAAGGTCAAAATGGAAGGAACACCATGTTGCTAATTTAGACATCCAAAACTTTATGACCACCATCATCTTAAACCAAACAAATTCAAAACATAGTGATCTACATATCAATAATTTGGACAAATCCAAAATAATATGACCATCATGCCATTATACTAAATGAGGATCAAAAAGATTTAACTTCCATGAATGTTATTAAACCGAATATATTCCAAATGTTGTAATGACCTTCATATCATGAAACTGGACTAATCAAAACAATATATATTCAAACCAATGTGACCTCAACATTATTAACCCAAATCAACTAAAATTTGAGATGTACTTATTTTTATTGAAATTCAAATAGAAATGCCAATGAATTTTGGTATATTATTTTTTTATGAATACTAGAGTATGCCCTTGGTTAGATCATGTTAATACTGAGCAATAAAATCAAACTCAAAATTCTTTTATACTAATCTTTTTCTTTTAGCACTCATAAAAGTTTTCTTAAATAGATATTTCATAATTTTAAGGGGAAATTAAGAATATTACTCAATTCAACAAACAATAAGCCTTATCATATAAGATGAACTTGAAAGAATCATATCCTACTCTACCTATGCAACATATATTTATCATAAGTTTAAACCAAGGGATTCATTTTTGATCCTACAAAGTGACTTAACCATATGAGTTATTTATTTCATCTTAAAGTTAGTATTTGATAGATTTTATACAATATTAGTAGCTAGGGTGTAAGTTAATTTTTTTTAATCAGTTTAGACAACAAACATTGTGCTACATAATCGCTAATTGCAAATCAACATTATCATAAAATTTCATCCAACATAACAAAAAAGTCCTATGATCTATATTGAAGCTAATACTAAAATCTAAAGTATGTTAAAAAGCATTTGATGAATGCTAATTATTGATGTCTCCAAGGGCTAGGGTTGTTAGTAGATCAAGCTTGTTTGATGGACTTTTACATCATTTGAAATTTTAGTAGCAGAAAGAAGAAATTTGTTCAAACCACTAACGGAATGTTGGGTTCACAACCAGAATTGGAGTCGGAATGGGAATTGAAATGGATTGCAATCAAAATCAGAATGGCCAAATCCTCCAAAGTATTTGGTTCATGATCGGAATCGGAATTGGAATAGAAATTTGAATCCTTTGGAGAGAGTAGGGATTGAGTTGCAGGTAGATTGGATCATTCCCATTCTACCCTAGAATCAGAATAGGAATGGAACTCCTCCCAACTAAATGGTTGGAATGGGAGTCATCTATTCCCATTCCGATTTCAGACCCCAACTCCCCCCCCCCCCAAATCAAATACCTTTTAAATTTTTAGTATCATGTTACTTGATATTGCATTCATAGGATTTTTTTTGTTGTTTCCTATTGGTGCTATCAAGTTTGGATCTAACAGTCTAAAGAATATGATAGAATGCAAAAGTCATTGGTCACAAAATGCAAGCTAGAAGGAAGGTTTCTCAAATGAGTTATCATGTAATTAAGTAGGGATCCTCTACTCCTTGATGCCATGCACCCAAGCATATGCCATGCACATGATTGGTGCATGCACCAAAGCACATGCACTACTTAAGTGCTTCTTTAGGTCCCTAACTAATGTAGTGGATAGGTGATAATTGTCATGCCCCAAATTTGAAACATAAGATGGCTCCATTATAATGGACATAGTTAGGTTAGTTGGGAAAAGGTCTGCTGGCCTCCAACACTTTAGGGGAATTAAACATCAAGCTTCTTAATCAAAGCCTTCTCATGAAATGATGGTGAAGGTATTTTAAGGAGGAGAATAGACCATGGTGAAGGCTAGTAATTCATTCTTACTTCTTGAACATAGCGTCAAATCAAGCTCCAGTTAAAGTAAATGTTTCCTCTACATGGAAGGGTATTATGAAGACTAGACCTTGGTTCTTCAATAGTGTATCCATTAAGGTAGAAAACAATAAACAAATCTCATTATAGCATGATCATTGGGTCCTTGACAAGCCGCTGAAGAAAGCCTTCCCACCTTCTTTTCTCTTGCTGAGAAACAAGATGCAATAGGAGCTAGCTACATTCAAAATTGTATTGAGAATTCAATACCAATCATAGCAACCACAGCTCAACTATAAGATAAGCAACATCGACTGTGTGAGCTATTGGATATGATAAAATTATCTCAAGGAGTAGATGAAGTAACATAGAGATAGAGCTCATCAAAAGCCTTCATAGTTAAAAATAGTTACAAGTTTTTAAGCGATGTAGGAGTATTCTCTACATTTGCTCGTATCAATTGAAAAATCCTAATATTGAAAAAATTTTAATTTTCAATTGGTTGACTTATTATGACAAAATCTTAACAGCAAAAGATAGAAGGCCACAAGGGCTTGTCCATTATATAGGGAAGAAGAAGAAATGATAGAATATTTGTTTCTCAAGTATCTACTTACTAAAATGATTTGGCAGTTAATGTTGGATAAAACTCAAATGTATCCATTAGTTGAAACACTGCAGCTTTGGTGGACCACCTAGAGAACAGTGATAAGAGATGAAAGTTTGAAGGTTCTATGGGATTGCATGTTGTCCACCATATATTGGGTCTTGTGGAAGGAACAAAATCAAAGGATATTCGAGTTCCAAGCTGTCACACCAAAACCATTGATACAAAAAATAATCTCACTACTACTTACGTAGATGTCGGTCACTCATCGAAACATAGCTAAACCCCAAAAGCTTTGTATCAAAGTTACCGATGAAACACTTAGTCTGTAGAGCAACTACATCAACCTGACTTGTCGCAAATCCAGTATATAACATGGCTATGCTACTGAGGGGTGCAACCCATGATAACACGAAGCATACCAATCATAATCAGCTAAAATCTATCACAAATAAAATATAATAAAAGATTTAATTCTATCATTTATTAAGTAAATAAATCAAGATTGGTCTAGGACATTTAAATTCAATATCAAATACCAAAATTCATATCTTAAAATTCATAAAATAATTGACTATAATGTTAGATGTATGTCCCAGAAGTCAATCAAGCTAACACATTAATTCTTTCTAGGACATAATTTTATGCTTGATCAAATTAATTAGGACAGTTAATTCCAGTCACGTAGTGTATGTGTACATGAATTATCCAAAGAATTAATAAGATGATGACACATATTCTCAAGAGTTAAAAATTTAAGGCATGTATTATTGATGGTTAATTCTCAAATTACTTTCGATCAAAAGATCATCATGGGGATGGTGATTGATCTAGTAAGATTGGTGCATGTATCGTTTCCCTTAGGATAGATGAATCTCGAGTCTATAGTGTAGGGATACTAGAGTGAGAGTACAGGTAGTTATTAGAGAACAACGATACTGAGCGTGATCAATACGAGAAGTCACTTGGATATCACTTAATCATCAGTGACATTCTCGATGACGTAATAGTGTGACTAGTTCTTGAACCTACAATGCCTCGACTATTTACAATGAGATTGCTGTAGTTTGACTACACTATAACTCGATCTCCTAGTCCTATGGAGCTCTGAGATATATGTTGGCTGCAGTAGGTTTATTACAAAAATAGGGTGTGCATATAGATGAGATATATCGATCTTAGTAGTTAAGGAGTAGTCCTATATGATTTATAAGATTGAGTTCAAAAGATCTTGATCAGGATAGTGTGAATGATGGAAAGTAGTCTCTATCAGATTTCATAAATAAACTCAAGTTAAATAAATCTTACATATGATAGACAATGAAGTTTGATGAGTTTTTCATAACCTTCATCTTATTAGGACTCACGATAGAAGAACTGAATCATATGATAACTATACCTAGAGATTTTTTTTTTATTCTACTGGATTGTCACTACATGCTGCTAGGCATCACTGATAGATTATGGGATCAACGAGAATTATTTTAATAGTCAATAATTCTCGATTGATGAGTTGAAATTATTCTAATCCATTGAAAGAAGTTTCAATGATTTTTTATGGAGATCAAAATAGTCTCACTACTAGACAAAATAGAACCTATGGGATCACACGTAAAAGAGATCTTAACTAATTGGATTGTTGAATCATGATTTCAAATTATAAAAGGAGTCAATTATCAATTTGATTGATATTGGACTTAAATGTAAAAGTTACATAAGGGACTTGCTAAGAGTTAGTAAGTTATAGAAGGACTAAATTATAATTATTGTATATTATTTAATTTGATCAAATATTGGGATTGGATCCTAATAAAATTAAATCAAATTTATTTTGATTAGATTTAGTGTTGAATTTGACTCAGACTAGATTTTATTAATCTAATAAGATTAGATTTAATGGATAACCTATCTAAATTAGTTTTGACCTAATCTTTAGCAATATTTATTTTAGATTGGGTCTTAGTCAAATTGCATCAGATTTAATTTGATTAGATATAGTTTTAATTTAACTTGGATAGGGTTTCATTAGTCTAATAAGATTGGACTTGATTTATGATGAAATCCAAACTAAGTTGGACTCCAAATTTGATTTAGTTTTCAATCAACTTTGACTGTTGGAGTTTTATGGTTTCATACATGCATGATTTTGCAAAAAGAGTATACAACAGAATTTTAAATTTTTTTAGATTAAATTTAATTTAATCTAAGCATGCAAAAGATCATATCTTCAAACCATAACCAGAATCATCATATGTGAGATAAGATTCAGATATAGAAATCAAAAAGAAAAACATAAATAAAAATATACCTGGATATGGATCAATCTTCAACGCGAACAGATGATCATGGATATCCTTCGAAGGTCAATTGTAGCCGCACAAGCATCCGGCCTTTACAGGTATTCACACGAGACTCTGATCTGATTAGAAGCTTTTTGATCTCACCGGAGTGCTAGCTCCCTTGCAAAGATCGCATCTTAATGGTTGAAATTTTTTTTTTTTCTAAGATACTCTTAGAGAACAAAAAGATGTAGGAGGATCTTGATCTCTACACTAGAGATCATGAGAAGAATCATTTCTTCTCTTTGCTTTCTAAATCCATGCATCAAATCTCTACAATAGAAATGTAATAATTTTGTCCAACTTTTGGACAAAAGAAGGAGGAGACATCCGTGTCTAAACATGATGGACAAGAGGGAGAGAAGGAGGTGTCCTAACAACTAACTATTAGTTATTATAAGAAAGAAGAGATAGTTTGCAACCAAACCTTGTGCCATGAAGCATGCATGCCACCCCTTCTCCCTTACTTTTCTCTATGCACAATAGCCTTCTTTTGGGCGTCAAAACCTGCTGGTCCTCACCTCCAAACCATCCCATATAGGTGGTAATTTATAGGCCAACAAAGAGTTAGAAACTGGATAGGAGATAGAGTCCAAACAAGTTAGGACTCTATCTTTTTAATGCCGCCCAATAGAAAGGATTTCATGCCCTGGTTTTTCACGCTAAAAAGGGTGATATCCTTCTTTCTTACACACAAAAAAAAGGGGAGAAGTGGCATTAAAAAATCTATTGTGGCGTGGACCATAGGTGGTGCACAAATCTGGTTGAACTTCGGACTCCTTTTGGCACATAGAATCTAGGAATTTCATGATCATGGGACTCTTGTTTAAATTGCTGTTTTAAATCTAATTAAAACATCAATTAATCCTAATCATATTAGGATTAGATTAGACTCAAATAAATTGGAATCCAAATCTGATTTGGAGTATAATTAATTTAGATTAGATGTCTCCTAATTGTAGGAGGAGTCCTAGTCCAATTAGACTTTTTCTTGATGCTGAATTTTAATCCTAATCCTATTAGGATTTGGTGCAGCATGAAAATGAAGATTCCTAGTCCAATTAAGAATATATACATCCTAATTTAATTAGAAATTGGGTCAAACCCAAATCCTAATTTAATTGGGACTAATCATCCAATCCTTTTAGGATTATCCTATAATCCTATAGGGTTGATCAAATCAAATCCAAAATAAGTCAAATTAAATCCAATCAAATTAGACTTGATACAAGCCCCATTGCTCAATCAAATTGAGCCCATTAGCAATCCTATTGCTAATTAATCCTTCTATAACTCACTAACTCTTTAGTGAGTTACATAATACAACATTTGTATTAGATTAATTATCAATCAAATGATAATCAAATCCTGTTACGATTCATAATCGTAATTCAACCATCTGATCCAACAAAAATCTCTTTGTGTGTAACCCCATAGATTTTATTTTGTCTGGTAGTGAGATATATTGTAATCTCTTATCACAATATCATTGAAACTCTTTTCAATGGATTGGAACAATTCCAACTCAGCCCATCAAGGATTATTGATCATCAAGATGATCCTCATGAGTCTGACAATCCACCAATGACACCTAGCAGTATATAGTGACAACCTAGCAAAATAAAATATGAACCTCTAGGTGTAGTTAATGCATGATACAGTCCCTCTATCGTGAGTCCCAACTAGATGGCAGGTCATGGATGAATTGTCAAATTTCAACGTCGGTCATATGATAGATTCAATCAGCTCGAGTCCATATGTGATTCTGTGAAAACTCTTTTCATCAATCATACTGCTATGGCCATAGACTTAATGACTCAGTCTCTTAAATCTCATAGGTCTACTCCCTTCTGCTAGGGTCGATAGATCCCATCTTGATGCACACCCCATTCCTACATTGGACCAACTGTCGCCAATATCCACTACAAGGGCTCATTAAGACCTATGTTGATGTATCAGTCAAACTCCAGCAGCCTCACTGCAAGCAGTAGTGTCATCTCAGGTCAAAGGACCAGTCATACAACTACAGCATCGAGAAAGTCACTAACGAGTGCGCAGACATCCATGTGACTACTTATGTCAGTCACGCTTAGTGCTAGTTGTCCTCTAACAACTACCTGCACTCTCGTTCTAGTATCTCTACACTACAAATTCGAGACCCATCTATCCGAAGGAAGTGATCCGTGCACTGGTCTATTCGGATCAGTCACCATCCCCATGATGATCCTTTGACCAGGAGCAATTTAAGAATCAACTATTAATGACACATGCTTCAAATTCTCAACTCTTTAAGAATATGTGTCATCATCTTATTAATCTCTTGGATGATTCATGGACACATAAACATGAGTGGTACTATAACTGCCCAATAAGTATAAAATCATGTCCTAGAGATATAAAATGTGTCAGCCAAAATTGACTTCTAGGGCATACATCCAACAATCTCCCACATACACTAAAGCCAATCTGTCAAGTACCAAGCCTCATCTTCATAGGACAGGCTTTAGTCTTAGGCTAGCTAATAAGTGATTTATTAGTAGGTCAACCATATCACATATGGAATTTGCTCTCTGCCCTCTATATATTTTTACTCGAGATGGTCGCATGTTCTGCTACTTTATGTGCTTGGATATCTGGTGAGACCTAGGCTCCTTAGCAAGGACTATGGTGCCATTATCTTTGCAGTATAGTGTCACGACATCTGACGGCATGATATTTAATTTTGTAACTAACTTTAGAATCAGAATGCATCCTGCATGTCTACAGTATACTCAGCTTCTATCGATCGATTATTTAGAACCCTTCCAAAATATCGACATAGGAACACACCCCATGATATAGACATTCTACAATCAATATCAGACATAAAATTTAAATTGGTGTATCCTTCCACTCCTAGCTTTGATCCTTCTCCAAATTAAGAATATATCCTTAGTTCTTCTCAAGAGCTTAAGGTTATTTTCACAGCAATCCAGCGCTCACTGTCTGGATTCAACTGATATCTACTCATGATATTCATGGTATTATTTATATCAGTTCAAGTATATTACAGCATACGACTATGCCCAAGAGGGTAGCAGACCCCTCTCAGAGATTTCTATACTGTACTCTTTTAGCATTCAGTCTCTGTACTTTATCTGTGAAAATATAAGCATCCAGTTGCATCTATCTCTATAGATCTTTAGGATGCCTGCTTTACGTCTTTCATGGAGAAATCTATATGCAACCATATTTTAACCGATGTCAATTTTGGACACTCCCACTGACCCTTTTTAAAATCATAATTCCTCATATCTGATCAAACAATTTGATCATATCATTAAAATGACTTATTCTAACTCTAAGATTATTATAGACTTTGTGATCTCCTATCACAAGAAGTGAAATCTATAGGCTATTCCATATAGAAATCTTCAAAAGATTTCTACTCAGGAAAGCTATTTCACATCCTTTCTAGGAGTCGATGTCTTACATTGCCTCGTTGTAGGTTCTGAAATTATATCTATGCTCCCATCTCCCATGAGAAATAACTTTCTTTATATCCTCTATCAAGCATACCTGAGTATATTTCGAGAGGATTGAAGATCCTACTATGTGTACAAGGTGGAGGAGGAATATACGTCTACTGGCTTATAATTAATAGGTTCTTAAAGTCCCAAAGCTCACTGCTCTTCAGAGACACTCTCTTTGAGCTTAACTTTTCTCCCACTGCTTTATCTTAGTTAAACAACTTTTCAAGAAGATAGCATGTCGGGTCACAATCACATTATGATCTTTTTAGAAAGTAGTATCCCAAACTTTTTTAGGATGAGCTTTATAGATCTATTCTTTAACATATCCACCTACTGTGCTAAACACAAACTGGATATTCTTGAATCTCAGAATAATCAAAATTTAGTTCTCACCATATCATTTCTCATACGGTGTGGTAAGAACAGGTTTAGAGAAAACCTAATTTCATAGAAATAAAGCATATCCTTAAAGAAATAAAATAAATCAGTGAATTCTATTATGGACCAGACCATATCTCATATAGTCCCATGACTCTTCTTATCTCATTGAGCTGAGAAGTACTAAGAGCAATCCAATATGGAACTATGCCATTTTATGAGACAACCGAGAAATTTCTTTCAATGGTATTGCATCCTCGATCCGATCGAAATACCTTTAAAAATTTTTTGATTTATTTCTTTATTTACATCTGAATTCTTTGAACCTTTCAAAAATTTCAGATTTTGTATCTCATATATAAAGTAGAGATAACTCCTTGGTTAGCACATCACATGGTCTACACACATCAAATGTGTACAAAGATAAGTATCTCAGTGATCCTTTTTCTCTTGTCCCATAAGAGTAGCTTGATCATATTTTCTCAAAGAGATGATACACAAACTAGATTTGACACAACAGTCAATGAGTCCAAGCTTATATTTTTTCAGTTTGTTAATCATTTCTTCTCCAATACGATCTAGCTTAAGGGTCCACATATATTTTAAGCTTATCTCAATTCTGGATCTCTCAGGTCCAATAGTATTCACTGATTGCTCAATTAAGTTCTCATATGCATCACTATGCAAATAATAGAGACCGTCTCTCAGAACTAAATCCAAATGATGATCACAAATGATTCATACCCATGGCCACAGTAGCAACTGTTGCCCTATAATCAATTTAAGGGTTATTTCTTTAGCCTTCTATTTTCTTATCGACTCTACACTGAGTTCACAGCTTAATTGAGAGAAAAAAAAATCATAAGGATAACATTGAGCAATTTCGACATACCTACTCTAGGTGCATCTTTTTTCTTTAGGCTCTCTAGGTATTTACCTCTGAACACTTTCAAGGTTCCTTTGTTATCAACACTTTGGCCAATTTAGATAAGGTGCCATGATGGTCTTTTATGTGGTAGTTTACAGTAAACTATCCATATAAACTAATGAGAGATCGCAGGATCAAATTCATAAGCAATTCCTTATGCATGATCATATCGAGCATTTTGAGCTCCTTAATGTCCTTGATCATTATCAAATAACGATCATAGACTGAATGCCTATCACGCCACATACATTGTGCGACTCTGATTACCTCACAACACTTGCAGATGAATCAACACGTCGTTGGTAGTGAACATGTGCTCATGCATAGCACCTATCTTAATTGTCATTATCCATCCACTCATCAAGTATAGCTCGTTGACTATGGATTGGATGAGTTGTTAACATTAGAATGATTTGATAGAGAACATAGCTTAATTTTCTAAAATTAAGAATAATTCTTAAGTTTATAAGCCAGTCTATGTAATCAATTTTGATTAATCAGTTGATATTTAGGATTCAAGCTAGAGGGTTGGAAGCTGACACAATGAACAACAGAGAGCAAAGATTCTAATTGACTATTTGTACTTATTTTATGATTTGTACTAGAGATTTTTAGATATAAAAAGAGACTTTCACTATTTTATCAGATCTCCCACACTCTCCGGATGGAGAAACGAAAATCCTAACGTGATAATTGAGTTTTTAGTGGGTACTGCGGTCCCATCGATACCGTACACCTCACCTAATAGTTATTGGTAATACGAATAAACATCAATGCATGGACAACTCTTTGCCCAGATGCTTCTCTAAGCATGTTGCAGCCACTTGGTCTCTAAGTCATGGGGGCTCACCTAACAATTATTGCCCTCACTCTTTAGTTAAGCCAGACCCACCATTCACAAGCAAGTGCAAAGTCGTCATTAAGTCCCTCACCTAACAGTTATTGAGCCCAACCATATCTTTACCCCACAGTAACTCTTTGCTAATAGAGTAGTTGCATATTTTCGATGCAACTGAACCACTGTGACCAGCCGAGAACAATCAACGTCAGTACTACGTCCGCACATCCATAATGGTGGAAGACCTTGGACTTAATATTTGGTGGAGAGATTTTGATTTTAGATCTCATCTAATCAGTCATCACATGACTGATGTAATTGGCATGGGTTAAATCAAACCATCAGGCAACCATATTTGAGATTCAATCTTCCAAATTGGTCAGGTAAGTGGAGATTGGTGGGGATCCCCCCGTTGCTTTCCTTAGATATCAATAAATTGATCAGCTAAGCGAACGGAACTAATTAAATAACCATCTTTCAATTACTTGCCTTAGGCAACAATTGGTCAATTGATCCGAATAGGTTAGCTTAGGTGAATTAGACTCAAGCCATAGAGCCGAATTAGGTCCTTAGGTTAATTGATTCTATATATGGATGTCAATCGATTCAATCAACAATAATTATATGATCTTAAGGCTCTATTGACCTCACTCTAATCAATACTTGACTCGATTTGATCAACTGCTAAATCGATTTAGACCCATCATGGTCAAATCAAAAATCTTTTTGATGTAATCCAATTACATGACCTAATTTGATTTACCCATGATCAATCTCTCATACATAAACACTAATTTCAGATCTTCAATCAAAATTTTCAGATCTAAATTCTTTACATGAAGAGCAAATTTTGATCTCAAAATAATTTTAGATCATGCATATGACTATGTATCACATACATAAACTAGTTTAGGTCATTGAAACAATTTCAGTCCTAAACATTACTTTCATATATCACATACATGAATCAAAACAAATCATGAAACTCTTTTCAGATCTAAATAACAAAACAAATGTAATATATATACTAAAAAAATTAGATATAAAAATCTAATATAATTAGAAATTTTAACATCATTCTAGGATAACTATTCAGCATAACAAATTATGCCAGGGTAACCTTATGTCAGAATGACATCAAAATCTTTCAGATCTGAAATTTTTCTCTACAGATTTTAAATTTAAATCTAAATCTCATACATATGATGTGGCTCTGATACCACTATTGGAGTTTTATGATTTCATACAAGCATGATTTTGTAAAAAGAGTACGCAGCAGAATTTAAAAATTTTTCAGATTAAATCTAATTTAATCTAAGTATGCATAAGATCATATCTTCAAATCATAATCAAAATCATCATACGTGAGATAAGATTTAGATATAGAAATCAAATAGAGAAAAATAAATAAAAATATACCTAGACATAGATCAATCTTCAACGCGAACAGATGATCATGGATGTCCTTTGAAGATCCCTTATAGTCGCACAAGCATCCGACCTTTATGGGTATCCACACAAGACTTTGATATGATCAAAAGCCTTTTAATCTCACCGGGATGCTAGCTTCCTTGCAAAGATCGCATCTTGATGGTTGAAAATCTTCTTTTCTCTTCAGACACTCTTAGAGAATAAGAAGATGTAGGAGGATCTTGATCTCTATACTAAAGATCATGAGAAGCATCATTTCTTCTCTTTTCTTCCTAAATCCATGCACCAAATCTCTATAATAGAGATGTAATAATTTTGTCCAACTTTTGGATAAAAGGAGGAGACATCCATATCTAAATATAGACAAGAGGGAGAGAAGGCGGTGTCCTAACAACTAACTATTAGTTGTTGCAAGAAAGAAGAGATAGTTTGCAACCAAACCTTGCGCCATGAAGCATGCATGCCGCCCCTTCACCCTTATTTTTCTCTACACACAATAGCCTTCTTTTGGGCATCAAAACCTGCTGGTTCTCACCTCCAAACCGTCCCATATAGGTGGTAATTTATAGGCCAACAAAAAGTTAGAAACTGGATAGGAGATAGAGTCCAAATAAGTTAGGACTCTATCTTTTTAATGCCGCCCAACACAAAGGATTTCATGCCCTGGTTTTTCATGCCAAAAAGGGTGATATCCTTTTTTCTTACACGCACAAAAAAGGGGAGAAGTGGCATTAAAAAATCTATTGTCGCGTGGACCATAGGTGGTGCACAAATCTGGTTGAACTTTGGACTCCTTTTGGCACAGGGAATCAAGGAATTTCATGATCATGGGACTCTTGTTTAAATTACTGTTTTTAACTCAATTAAAACACCAATTAATCCTAATCATATTAAGACCAGATTTAACTCAAATAAATAGAAATTCAAATCTAATTTGGAGTCTAATTAATTTAGATTAGATGTCTCCTAATTGGAGGAGGAGTCCTAGTTCAATTAGACTCTTTCTTGGTGCTGAATTTTAATCCTAATCCCATTAAGATTTGGTGCAGCATGAAAATGAAGATTTTTAGTCTAATTAGGAATATATATATCATAGTCTAATTAAGAATTGGATCAAATCCAAATCTTAATTCAACTGGGACTAATCATCCAATCCTTTTGGGATTATCCCATAACCCTGTAGGGTTGATCAAATCAAATCCGAAATGAGTTAAATTAAATTCAATCAAATTGGATTTAATACAAGTCCCATTGCTCAATCAAATTGAGCCCATTAGCAATTTTATTACTAATTAATCCTCCTATAACTCACTAACTCTTCAATGAGTTACATAATACAACATTTGTATTAGATCAATTATCAATCAAATTGATAATCAAATCCTATTATGATTCATAATCGTAATTCAACCATCTGATCAGTCAAAAGTCTCTTTATATGTGACCCCATAGGTTCTATTCTGTTTTGTAGTGAGATATATTGTGATCTCTTATCACAATATTATCGAAACTCTTTTCAATGGATTGAAACAATTCCAACTCAGCCCACCAAAGATTATTGATCATCAAGATGATCCTCATGAGTCTCACAATCCACTAGTAACACCTAGCAGTATATAGTGGCAACCCAACAGAATAAAATATGAACCTCTAGGTACAGTTAACGCATGATACTATCCCTCTATCGTGAGTTCCAACTAGATGGTAAGTCATGGATGAATTGTCAAACCTCAATATTGGTCATATGATAGATTCAATCGGCTCGAGTCCATATGTGATTCTATGAAAACTCTTTTCATCAATCATATTTCTATGGCCATAGACTTAAGGACTCAGCCTCTTAAATCCCATAAGACTACTCCCTTCTACTAGGATCGATAGATCCCATCTTGATACACATCTCATTCCTACAGTGGACCAATTATCATCAACATCCACTAAAAGGACTCATTGAGTCTCATGTTGATGTGTCTGTCAAACTCCAGCAGCTTCACTGCAAGCAGTAGTGTCATCTCAGATCAAAGGACCAGTCATACAGTTGCAGCATCAAAAAAGTCTCTAACAAGTGAGCAGACATCTATGTGACTTCTCATGTTGGTCGCACTTAGTGCTAGTTGTTCTTTAACAACCACCTGCACTCTCGCTCCAGTGTCTCTACGCTACAGACTCAAGACCCATTTGTTCAAAGGAAATGATCAGTGTACTGGTCTATCCGAATCAATCACCATCCCTATGATGATCCTTTGACTAGTTGCAATTTAGGAATCAACCATTAATGACACATACTTCAAATTCTCAACTCTTTGAGAATATGTATCATCATCTTGTTAATCTCTTGGATGATTTATGGACACATAAACATGAATGGTTATAACTGCCCAATAAGTATAAAATCATGTCCTAGAGATATGAAATGTATCAATCAAGATTGACTTCTAAGGTATACATCCAACAATCTCCCACTTGCACTAAAGCCAATCTGTCAGGTACCAAGCCTCATCTTCATGAGATAGGCTTTAGTCTTAGGCTAGCTAAGTGATTTATCAGTCAGTCAACCACATCACATGTGGAGTTTGCTCTCTGCACCTCTATGTATTTCTACTCGAGATAGTCGCATGTTTTGCTGCTCTATGTGCTTAGTATCTGGTGAGACCTAAGCTCCTTAGCAAGGACTATGGTGCCATTGTCTTTGCAGTATAGTGTCACGATATCTGATGGCATGACATTCAATTTTGCAACTAACTTTAGAATCAGAATGCATCCTACACATTTATAGTGTACTTAGCTTCCATCGATCGATTATTTGGAACCCTTCTAAAATATCGACATATGAACATACCCCATGATGTAGACATTCTACAATTAATATCAGACATAAAATTTGAATTAGTGTATCCTCTCACTCCTAGCTTTGATCCTTTTCCAAATTAAGAACATATTCTTAGTTCTTCTCAAGAGCTTAAGATCATTTTCACAGCAATCCAGCGCTCACTGCCTGGATTCAACTGATATCTACTCATGATATTCACGATATTATTTATATCAGTTCAAGTATGTTACGACATACGACTATGCCTAAGAGGGTAGCAGACCCCTCTCTGAGATTTCTATGCTGAACTCTTTCAGCATCCAGTCTCTGTACTTTATTTGTGAAAACATAAGCATCCAGTTGTATCTTTCTCTATAGATCTTTAGGATGTCTGCTTTATGTCTTTCGTGAAGAAATCTATATTCAACCATATTTTAACCGATGTCAGTTTTGGACACTCCCACTTATCATTTTGAAAATCATAATTCCTCATATCTGATCAAATAATTTGATCATATCATCAAAATAACTTATTCCAAGTTCAAGATTATGATAGACTTTGTGATCTCCTATCACAAGAAGTGAAATCCATAGGCTATTCCATACAGAAATCTTCAAAAGATCTCTATTCAGAAAAGCTATTTCACATCCTTTCTTGGAGTTGATGTCTCACATTGTCTCATTGTAGATTCTAAAATTATATCTATGCTCCCATCTCCCATAAAAAATGACTTTCTCTATATCCTCTATCAAGCATACCCGAGTACCTTTCGAGAGGTTTGGAGATCCTACTATATGTATGAGATGGAAGAGGAACATACGTCTACTGGCTTATAATGAATAGGTTTTTAAAGTCCTAAGGCTCGCTGCTCTTTAGAGACACTTTTTTTGAGCTTAACTTTTCTCCCACTGCTTTATCTTAGTTAAATAATTTTTCAGAAAGATAGTATGTTGGGTCACAATCATATTGTAATCTTTTCAGAAAGTAGTTGTTAGATGTGTGCCCTAGATGCCAGATTGGCTGATACATTTCTGTACGAATGTAAGGGCAAATTTATAATTTTGACTATAAATAAATAAAAGGATTATTCTATTATTACATTGTGTACATTATGTATGTGATACATCCTTTGAGTTAGTAAGAATGTTAATTCATATTTTTAAGAGTTGAAAATTTAAGGCATGAATTTACATAACTAACTCATAAATAGCTCCTGACCATAGGATCATTATGAGGATGGTGATCGATCCGGAAAGTTGGTGTACGATCGCTTCCTTAGGGTAGAGGTGTCTTGAGTCTACGGTGTGGAGATATCAAAGTGAGAGTACAGGTATTTATTGAAAATGAGAGTACTGAGCGTGACCACCTCGAGCAATCATAAGGAAGTCTACCTTCTCGTCGATGACTAGCTCGATGCTGCAGCTGTGTGTCTAGTTCTTTGACCTGAGGTACATCGACAGTTCACCTTGAGTGTGTTATAGTTTGACTACACCATAACTCGATCTTCTAGCTATTCAGAACCCTAGGTGTATGTTGGCTGTAGCATATTCATTGTAGGAACCAGATTGCACCAAGATAGGATCTATCAACCTCGGTAGATAAGAGGAGTAGTCCTATGATGATCGAAAGATTGAGTCCTTAAGCCCGTGGCCATGGCAGAGTGAAATAATGAAAAAGAGTTTTTCATTAAGGTTCCACATCGGACTTGGATCTAGCGATTGATTCATATAACTGATATTGGGTTTGACGAGTTTACCTTAACCCTAATTTAGTCGGGACTCATGATAGAAGAACTCAATCACACAGGTAGCTGCACTGAGAGGTTCATCTTCATTTCTTATGGGTTGCCATCATATACTGCTAGGTGTCACGGATGGATTTTGGGAGCAATTAGAATGATCTTGATGATCGATCATTCTAATTGTCTGAATCAGAAGAGTTCTATTCCATCAAAAAGAGTTTAGATGATGTCGATGATGAGATCACGACATGTCTCATTACCATACGAAAATGAACCTAACTGGGTTACGCAAACAAGAGTTAGGGTCTGGATGTTATCAATTGAGTTAGCCCAGTTCGATTGATTTGGATTAGATCCAATTAGATTCAAGGAAATCGTGTTAGCATACGATTGAGCCTAACTTTCTTCTCATGTAATCTTTTCTATCTCGACTGAGCCAAATGTGATTTGACTCACCCAGAGAACCTTGAGAAGATTTCTCTCAGTCTGACTGGAGCTAGTCCAGCTCAGAAAGGACTTATCTTAATTCATGAGATGAATTTAAGACAACACCTGCTAATTTCTATCACCGGCCATTTTCGTTTTAGGACATTGGTTAAACGTTGACCCATGGACCTTGGACTGAAGGCCATTTGGCAAGAGGTCATTGGAGAGTTTTTGTGGAGTGTCCACCTATTAAATTGGACCTCAAAGTGGGTGCTACATTCAGATTGGGTGTGCGCCCCAAGTGGATAAGGATAGAGTCCCATGAGATGAGGACTCTGATCCCTTGATCAACTTGGACTGTGGGGTGCAAATCTCACTGTGCTTATCCAGTGTTGGTGCCAACAGTAGAAGAGATTGTGGGGATTCTTATCTGATATAATTAGAAGACATCACTCCACCAATCAGAATTTTTTCAAAATTAATTAAAATTTTTTGATTGGTCGAATGATGTGGCACTGCATGGCGCAGCAGGGTCTATTTAAACCCTGTCTGCGCCTAGGGTTTAGAGAATCTACTCAATACCCAGTAAAAATATGAAATCCCTTTACTTCTCCACACCCCCTCTACTCCTCTACCTCCCCTCTTCACATCCAAGAGGTTGGGCATCCATCTGGTGCTTGTCCAAGGTGTGGTGGCTCCCTGATCAGAAGGCTGTAGGGATTTGTCAAGAAGCTGCTGCTCCAGCTTTAGAAGATCTTTTGAAGATCTTGCAGATCAGATCTAGATCTGATTTTTGGAGCAAAGATTCATGAGGATAAGATGATCCAGATTCTTTTCGAGTGGATATCGATAGAGGCCAGGCGACTGTGGCTATTTTAGAACCTTGAGCGTTGCTGCGATCATCTACAGGGTAATTTAGTTACCCTAGAGGTATTCCTCTAATCCTCAAGTTTTAGATTTAATTTTAGATTAAATATCAGATAATAAAAATTAGATCTAATAGACCTTAGATCTGAAATAAAGTAAGATAATTTTTTTTTAAAAATATTTCATCCCAGATCTCATTAGATCTGGAAGATCCTAAAAGGAAAAAGCCAATTTTTCCTTCAGTAGTATCCCAAACTCTTTTAGGATGAGCTTTATAGATCTATTCTCTAACATATCCACCTACTGTGCTAAACACAGACCGGATATTTTTGAATCTCAGAGTAATCAAGATTCAATTCTCACCATGCCATATCTCATACAGTGTGGTAAGAATAGATTTAGAGAGAACCTAATTTTATAGAAATAAAGTATGTCCCTAAAGAAATAAAATAAATCAGTGAATTTCATTATGGACCAGACCATATCTCATATAGTCCCATGACTCTTCTTATCTCATAGAGCTGAGATGTACTAAGAGCAGTCCAATAAGAAACTATGCCATTTTATGAGACAATCGAGAAATTTTTTTCAATAGTATTGCATCCTCGATCCGATCGAAGTACCTTTAAAATTTTTTTGATTTATTTCTCTATTTACATCTGAATTCTTTGAACCTTTCAAAAATTTTAGATTTTGTATCTTATATACAAAGTAGAGACAACTTGATTAGCACATCACATGGGCTACACATATCAAATGTGTACAAGGATAAGTATCTCAATAGTCCTTTTTCTCTTGTCCCACAAGAGTAGCTTGGTCATATTTTCTCAAAGAGATAATACACAAAATAGATTTAACGCAACAGTCAATGAGCCCAAGCCCATATTTCTCCAGTTTGTTAATCATTTATTCTCTAATACGATCTAGCTTAAGGGTCCACATATACTTTAAGCTTATCTCAATTTTGGATCTCTCAAGTCCAATGGCATTCACTGATTGCTCAATTAAGTTCTCGTATGCATCACTATGCAAATGATAGAGACCGTCTCTCAAAACTAAATCCAAACGATGATCACAAAGGATACATATCCATGATCATAGTAACAACTGTTGCCTTATAGCCAATTTAAGGGTTACTTCCTCAGCCCTCTATTTTTTCATCAACTTTACAGTAGAGTCCATAGCTTAACTGAGAGAAGAAAAAGTTGTAAGGATAACATTGAGCAATTTCGACATACCTACTCTAGGTGCGTCTTTGTTTCTTTAGACTCTCCAGATATTTATCTCTGAACTCTTTCAAGGTTCCTTTGTTATTAACATTTTGACCAATTTAGATAAGGTACCATGATAGTCTTTTATATGACAGCTCATAATAAACTATCCATATAAACTAATCAGGGATCGCAGGATCAAATCCATCAGTAATTCCTTATGCATGATCATGTCGAGCCTTTTGAGCTCCTTAATGTCCTTGATCATTATCAAATAACGATCATAAACTGACTATCCATCACGCATCACATACATTATGTGACTTTGATCACCTTACAACACTTGCAGATGAATCAACACATCATTGGCAGTGAACATGTGCTCATGCATAGCACCTACTTTAATTGTCATTGTCCATCCACTCATCAAGTATAGCTCGTTGACTATGGGTTGGATGAGTTGTTAACATTAGAATGACCTGGTAGAGAATATAGCTTAATTTTTTAAAATTAAAAATAATTCTTAAGTTTGTGAGCCGGTCTATATAATCGATTTTGATTAATCAATTGATATCTAAGATTCAAGCTAGAGGGTTGGAAGCTGACACAATGAACAGCAGAGAGCAAAGATTCTAATTGGATGTTTGTACTTATTTTATGATTTGTACTAGAGATTTTTAGATGTAAAAAGAGACTCTCACTATTTTATCAGATCTTTCATACCTTCAGGTGGAGAAACAAAAATTCTGACACGATAATTAGGTTTTTAGTGGATGCTACGATCCCACCGATGCCGTGCACCTTACCTAACAGTTATTGGTAATATGAATAAACACTGATGCGTGGACAACTCTTTACTTAAATGTTTTTCGAAGCATGTTGTAGCCACTTGGTCTCTAAGTCATGTGGGCTCACCTAACAGTTATTGTCCGCACTCCTTAGTTAAGCCAGACCCATTGTTCACAAGCAGACACAAAGCCGTCATTGGGTCCCTCACCTAATAGTTATTGGGTGCAACCACATCTTTACCTCACAGTAACTCTTTGCTAATAGAGTGGTTGTGTGTTCCCAATGCAACTGAACCACTGTGACCAGTCGAGAACAATCAACGCTGGTAGCACGCCTGTACATCTATAACGGTGGAAGACCTCAGACTTAATATTTAGTGAAAAAATTTTAATTTTAGGTCTCATCTAATCAGTCATTATATAACTGATGTAATTGGCATGGGCTAAATCAAACCACCAGGCAACTATATTTGAGACTCAATCTTCCAAATTGACCAAGTGGAGATTGGTGGGGGTCTCCCTGTTTGTTGTTTTCCGTAGACACCAATAAATTGATCAGATAAACGAATAGAACCAATTAATTAAATAATCACCTTTTAATTACTTATCTTAGACACTAATTAGATAATTGATCCGAATAGGTTAGCTTAGGTGAATCAAACTCGAACCACAGAGCCGAATTAGGTCCTTAGGTTAATTGATTCTACATATGGATGTTAATCGATTAAATCAACAATAATTGTATGATCTTAAGGCTCTATTGACCTCAATCTAATCAATACTTGACTCAATTTGATCAACTGCTAAATCGATTTAGACCTATCATGTTCAAATCAAAAATTCTTTTGATGTAATCCAATTACATGACCTAATTTGATCTGCCCATGACCAATCCCTCATGCACAAATACTAATTTTAGATCTTAAATCAAAATTTTTAGATCTAAATTCTTTACATGAAGAGTAAATTTTGATCTCAAAATAATTTCAGATCATGCATATGACTATGTATCACATACATAAACTAGTTCAGGTCATTGAAATAATTTTAGCCCTAAACATTACTTTCATATATCATATACATGAATCAAAATAAATCATAAAACTCTTTTCACATCCAAATAACAAAATATATATCACATATATGCTGAAAAAATTAGATCTAAAAATCTAATCTAATTAAAAATTTTAACATCGTTCTAGGATAATCATTCAGCATAACAAATTATGTCAAAGCAACCTTATGTCAGAACGACATTAAAATTTTTTAGATCTGAAATTTTTCTATACAGATTTCAAATCTAAATCTAAATCTCATGCATATGATGTGGCTCTGATACCACTGTTGGAGTTGGAGTTTTATAGTTTCATACATGCATGATTTTGTAGAAATAGTACGCAGCGAAATTTAAAAATTTTTTAGATTAAATCTAATTTAATCTAAGCTTGCATATGATCATATCTTTAAATCTTAATCAGAATCATCATATGTAAGATAAGATTCAGATATAAAAATTAAATAAAAAAATAAATAAAAATATACCTGGATATGGATCAATCTTCAACACGAACAGATGATCATGGATGTCCTTGAAGGTCCCTTGTAACCGCACAAGCGTCTGACTTCTACGAGTATCTACACGAGACTCTGATCTGATCAAAAATCTTTTGATCTCACTAGGATGCTAGCTCCCTTGCAAAGATCGTATCTTGATGGTTGAAAATTTTTTTTTCTCCTAAGACACTCTTAGAGAATAAGAAGATGTAGGAGGATCTTGATCTCTACACTAAAGATCATAAGAAGAATCATTTCTTCTCTTTTCTTTCTAAATCGATGCACCAAATCTCTACAATAAAGATGTAATAATTTTGTCCAACTTTTGGACAAAAGAAGGAGGAGGCATCCATATCTAAACATGGACAAGAGGGAGAGAAAGAGGTGTCCTAACAACTAACTATTAGTTGTTGCAAGAAAGAAGAGATAGTTTGCAACCAAACCTTATGCCATGAAGCATGCACGCCGCCCCTTCTCCCTTATTTTTCTCTATGCACAATAGCCTTCTTTTGGGCACCAAAACCTACTGGTCCTCACCTCCAAACCGTCCCATATAGGTGGTAAATTATAGGCCAATAAAGATTTAGAAACTGGATAGGAGATAGAGTCCAAACAAGTTAGGACTCTATCTTTTTAATGCCGCCCAACACAAAGGATTTCACACCTAGGTTTTTCATGTTAAAAGGGGTGATATCCTTCTTTCTTACATGCACAAAAAAGGGGAGAAGTGGTGTTAAAAAATCTGTTGTGGCATGGACCATAGGTGGTGCACAAATCTGGTTGAACTTTGGACTCCTTTTGGCATATGAAATCAAAGAATTTCATGATCATGGGACTCTTGTTTAAATTACTATTTTAAACTCAATTAAAATACCAATTAATCCTAATCATATTAGGACCAGATTAGGCTCAAATAAATAGGGATCCAAATCTGATTTGGAGTCTAATTAATTTAGATTAGATGTCTTTTAATTAGAGGAGTTCTAGTCCAATTAGACTCTTTCTTGGTACTGAATTTTAATCCTAATCCCATTAGAATTTGGTGCAGCATGAAAATGAAGATTTTTCTAGTCTAATTAGGAATACATACATTCTAGTTTAATTAGAAATTGGGTCAAACCCAAATCCTAATTCAATTGGGACTAATCATCCAATCCCTTTGAGGTTATCCTATAACCCTATAGGGTTGATCAAATCAAACCCAAAATGAGTCAAATTAAATTCAATCAAATTAAACTTGATACAAGCCCTATTTCTCAATCAAGTTGAGCCTATTAGCAATCCTATTGCTAATTAATCCTCCTATAACTCACTAACTCTTAAGTGAGTTACATAATGCAATATTTATATTAAATCAATTATCAATCAAATTGATAATCAAATTCTGTTACGATTCATAATAGTAATTCAACCATCTGATCAGTCAAAAATCTCTTTGTGTGTGACTCCATAGGTTCTATTCTGTCTGGTAGTGAGATATATTATGATCTCTTATCACAATATCATTTAAATTTTTTTCAATAGATTGAAATAATTTCAACTCAACCTATCAAAGATTATTGATCATCAAGATGATTCTCATGAGTCTTACAATCCACCAATAACACCTAGCAGTATATAGTGGCAACTCAGCAGAATAAAATATGAACCTCTTGGTGTAGTTAATGCATGATACAATCTCTCTATCGTGAGTCCCAACCAGATGGCAGGTCATAGATGAATTGTCAAACCTCAACATTGGTCATATGATAGATTCAATCAGCTCGAGTCCATATGTGATTCTATGAAAACTCTTTTCATCAATCACACTGCTATGGCTATAGACTTAAGGACTCAGCCTCTTAAATCTCATAGGACTACTTCTTTCTGCTAGGATCGATAGATCCCATCTTGATGCACATTCCATTCCTACAGTAGACCAACTATCACCAACATCCACTACAAGGACTCATTAAGATCCATGTTGATGTGTCGGTCAAACTCCAGTAGTCTCACTGCGAGCAGTAGTATAATCTCAGGTCAAAGGACCAGTCATACAACTACAGTATCGAGAAAGTCACTAACGAGTGAGCAGACATCCATGTGACTTCTCGTGTTGGTCATGCTCAGTGCTAGTTATTCTCTAACAACCATCTACACTCTCGCTCCAGTATCTCTACACTGCAGACTTGAGATCCATCTATCTAAAGAGCGTTCTATGCACTGGTCTATCCAGATCAATCACCATCCCCATGATGATCTTTTGATCAGGAGCAATTTAGGAATCAACCATTAATAACATATGCTTCAAATTCTCAATTCTTTGAAAATATGTGTCATCATCTTTTTAATCTCTTGGATGATTCATGGACACATAAATATGAATGGTACTATAACTACCCAATAAGTATAAAATTATGTCCTAGAGATATGAAATGTATCAGTCAAGATTGGCTTTTAGGATATACATCCAACATTGACCACATCCAAAAGAGAGTCTACATGAGCCCCAACGCCCCACCTGTGAAATGTGGGATGCCTCATAATTATTTCACCTTAAAAATAAGGAGGGCTTGGGGCTTAGGCATGAAGAAAAATAAGGAGCTAAAAGAGGGTTGGCGGCCACTTTAAAGGAGAGTCCTTTTCCCTTTAAACTCTATCTCTATCTAATCCTAGGTGGTTATATTTAAATAAAGGATAATATAGGGCACCTCCCTTATGAGAAAAGATCCTAGGAGAGATGCCCTATATGAGAGGATTGGTGTGAAGAAAAGGTGGGATGCCCAAGGTTGTTCAATGAGAGAAAAATAGGCGCCTTCTCCTATATCTTCTTTCTTACAGCCAAAGATTGCTTGTTAGAGATAACTCCCTATCTCTTTCTTTGTCTAAAAGTTGGACATGTCCCCTTTTCTTTCTCTTCCAAAGATGTCCAAGAGTTGGATATGATTAAAATCAGATTTGATTTGATTTTTCTCTCCCTCTTGGTCCATGAGATGGATACAAAAATACTCCTCTTCCTTTCCTAGATCTTGTCCAAGGGTTGGATAAGAAAGGAAGAAGAAAGAGATTTAATCTCTTATCTTCTTCCGTAGATCTTTATTTTTTTCTTGAGAAAAAAAAGTAAAAAAAAAAAATCAGATATGATCTGACTTCATCATCCTCCTACAAATCATTTTGATTTTCTTGAGAAAAGAATCAAAAGATCAAACTGATTTGATAATTCAAGGAGCGATCTCTACAAGGGAGCTAGCACCCCCATAATAAGATCACGACCTCCTGATCAAATCAGTCTCAATGAATATCTATAGAGATCGAACACTTGTGCAGCAACGATGGGATCTCAAAGACACACACGGACCATCGGATCGTGGTGAAAATCTATCCACATAAAGGTATAAAATTTAGATTCTCTTTAGATCTTTAATCTTGTATTTAATGATGATGTTTAGATTTTATTTTGAGATGTGATCTTTTTATGCATGCTAGTTAGATTAGATCTAATTATTGATTTGAATTTTAAATCATTTTGATAAAAGGTTGTCCTAACATAATGATCAAAAGTTATGCTAAATGGTTATCCTAAAACGACGTTTAGAATTCAAATCAAAAATTTTTATTCTGCTGCAATCTTTTTTTGATTAGATTTTTAAAATTTCTACATGCATATCTATCACCATGTGTATCGACATCCAACAGTGGTATCAGAGACATTTTATTAATGCAAGGTTGAGATCAAGATTTTAGATCAAAAAGTTATTTTGAAATATAAAAATCTAAATTTTATTTAATCATCTTCATGATTTCAGATCTGAAATTTTAATTTTTAGATTTGAAATTAAGAATATTCATGATCGAGGTGATGGAATTATGATCTAAAAATTTATTTTTAGATCTAAAATCGAATGGCTAAAATTCATGTGATGGATTTCGAGATTTGAAATGCTGTTTTTAGATCTGAAATTCAAATTAATTTATGTTCATGCATTATTTTCAAGACCTAAAAATTTATTTTCAGATCTAAAAATTTATTTTTTTATGTTTGTAGATCTGAAATTAATGATTAATGAAAGTCATATGATGTCTTGCTTAATCAGAATTTTCAGATATGTATTTATCTTAATATTCATGCATTTAAAATTTTGAATCTAATTTACATATGATGTGAATTTATTAGATTTGAATTTATCTTTATTATATATTCATGCATGAGATGTTGTTCATAGATACAGACCTATCTTGATGTGATCAATGATAGTATAGATGCATTCAAATTAGAGTAATTTGATTGAACATAAGATAAAATTAGTTGAGTCAATCTAAGTTCATCCTGATATAAGGTCGTCCTAGCATAACGAAGGTCGTTATGTTATATAGTTGTCCTAGGATGAAAAGAGATTAATGAAATACCATAAAAAATTTTAGTATAAGCATAATGGATTATATGATAATCATAAGGATTATGTGATAATCATAAGGTCTATGAGATAGTCATGCATGTGTCTTTCATAGATACATATAGTGATCGCCTAGAATCACTACAAATCCTTAAAGCAGGGTTGTATCATGAATGCACGATAATTTGGTTGACAATTTACAGTCTATGGTGACAAAAATCAATTGACCTGAATCAATTTGAACTGATTGATCAATTGGTGCCCAAGGAATAGAATGGTGGTTATTTAATTAGGATCGTTGCTTATGCACGGGAAGCCTCCCACAAATCTTGAACTTATCTGACCAATTTGATTGATTAAATTTCTTATTGGGTGTCTAGGTTTGAGTTCACCACACATGTTGTAGTTGCACCTTGATTCGATCTTGGTGAACCAAATTAGGATCTCTCTAGTAGATCCTTATTAATTATGAATTTTCATCGGATGTAAATAAATAATTAAAAATTAAAGAGATCTAAATTAAATCTCTTTGTATATATTAAAATTAGCAATCTTCCACCATTGTAGATGTGCAGGCCCTTTCCACTGTTGATTGTTTTTGGTTGGGTACAGTGGTTCCATTGCATCAGGAAAGATGCAACCACTCTATAGGCATGAGACATTATGGGGTGAAGATGGGGTTAGGCCCAATAACTATTAGGTGAGAGTCCCAATGATGGCTTCACTTATACAAAAATGGTGGGTCTGACTTAACTTAAGAATAAGGTCAATAATTGTCAGGTGAGGCTTTAGGACTTACAGATCGAAGTTTGCTGCAACATACTTAGAGAAGCATTGGACAAGAGTTGTCCACTCATCGGCTGACACATTGCTACAAGTGAGATGGTATACCAGTTGGTGGAATTACAGTATCCACTAGAAATTCTAGTCATGAAGGGTTTTTGCCTCTCTACTTAGGGAGTGTAAAAGATTTGAGAAAATAGTGGAAGCTCATTTGTTTTAAAAATCTCTAAAACAAATTTAAAATCAAGTACAAATATTTAACTAGGATCTCTACTCTCTAATAGAATTAAAAATTGACTTTCAATCCTCACAAACTTAGAATCAATTGATTAGCCGATTAAGTTATGAAGACTGGCTCAAGAATCTAAAGTGGTTTTAAGTTTTGAGAAGTTGAGCTAACCAGGATATCCCTATGTTACCAACCATTTGACGATTAACCAAAGGGCAATCAGTTCACAGTCATTGTTTGATAATGATTATGAACTTGAATGAGCTTAAGAAGCTTAGTATATCCAAGCACAAAGAATTACGAATGGATTTGATCCGGCAATCTCTTACCAATTCACATGAAAGTTTATAATAAACTACCACATAAATAAAGTTGATTGCACCTTGGTTGAATTGGTGACTACCGATAGGACCATGAATAATTCAAAGAGCAGGGTTCCTGTATATCTGAAGAACCTAGAGAAAAAGATAAAGGACATACCTTCAGAAAATATGTTGAAGCTACTTGATATTAGTATCTGAGCAAATAATGAGTGCCATAAGATCTGAGAGATCCATAGATGAGATACATCTGAAGTATATGTGGTACCTCAGGTCTGATCATATTAGAGAGGACAGAATTAATAAATTGAAAAAGCATGAGCTCCTAAGCTCATCGACTCCCGAGTTGTTTTCGATTTATGGATTCTACCTTCAAGAAAAGATGGCCAAACCATCCTTTGTAGGATATGGGGTGAGGACCACTAATATACTTGCCCTAATACATTCTAATGTATGCAGCCTGTTGATGAGCTGGGTAAAGGGTGATTTTCTTTGCTACATTACTTATATTAGTGACTGTTCACAGTATAGATATATATATGAGATACAAATCTAAAATTTTGAAAAGTTCAACAATTTAGATATGAGTAAAGAAATAAATTAAAAAATCCTTAAGGTTTTTCAATGAGATGTTAGATGTATGTCCTAGAAGTCAATCTGGCTAACATATTGTAATACTTCTGAAGCATAATTTTATACTTAATACATTGATTTGATCAATAAATAGGCAAGTTTCATTTTTCATTCAAAATTGATGTGTCCTTGAATCATCCATGAAATTAATACTTCGACACATATTTCCAAGGTGTTGAGAATTAGAGGCATGTATAATTAATTTTTAAATACTTTCAATCATAGTATCATCATGAAGATGATGAGCGATCCGAATAGACCGAAGTATAGATCACTTCTTTTGGGATAGATGAGTCTCTGGTCTATAGTGTAGGGACACTGAGTGATGAGTGCGAGCAGTTGTTAGAGAACAACTATTACTGAGCATGACCATACAAAAGATCACTTAGATTTTTAATCGATCGTCAGTGATTGTCTCGATGTTGTAGTTGTGTGAGTGGTTCTTTGATCTGTGATGGTACGACTGCTCATAGTAAAACTGCTAAAATTTGACTGACATATAAACATGACCTCATTGAGACCTTGTAGTAGATGTTAGCAACTGTTGGTCCACTATAAGAGTAGGGTACATATCGAGATAGAATTTATCGATCTTGATAGAAAGGAGTAGTCCTATAAAATTTGAGAGGTTAAGTCTGGAAGTCTATGATCACAGCAACGTGATTGATGAAAAAGAGTTTCTATAAGGATCACAATTGGACTTGAGCTGATCGAATCTATCATATGATTGATGATGAGATTTGACGATTTATCTATGACCTGCCATCTAGTCGGAACTCATGATAGAGAGACTGAATCACATGTTAACTATATCTTGAGGTTCTTTTCAGTTCTACTGGGTTGCCACTACATACTACTAGGTGTCACTGGTAGATTGTGAGATCTCACTAAGGTTGCTCAGAATCGATAATTTTTGATGAGTTAGAGTAGAATTGTTCTGATCCATTAAAAAGAGTTTCAATGATACTTTGATAGAGATCATTGTATATCTCAGTATCAGATAGAATTAAACTTATGGGGTCACACAACAAAGAGATTAGATCTGAAATAAGCAATTGAGCTTATGAAGTCTCAATTGGGTTTAGAGAAACCCTGTTGGGTTCAGGGTAATCTTTCTAGCACATAGTTGGATCCAATTTTTTTTTATACTTAAATTAATTATTTGATAAGATAAATTCAAATTTAATTATCTTCTTATAACCTTAATGAATTAAATTTATTGAGCTTCAATTGTTAGGTGCCTAGGATTTTGGATCATATGGATTAAAGGATCAAATTCTTAATCAATTTTCTTGATTATTTGGATGGGACACTACTTAATTTGATTAAGTTGGACATGCCCACTTAAAAGAGGGTGTGTGGGATTAGATTGGGGCATCTCATAAGTGCCATGTGGCATATGCAAAAGTGGGTGCAAAGGCTCCAATAGTTGGTGCCTAATGAATCTCCTAAAATGGGTCAAATAACTAAAGAAATGAGGATTCCTAATGCAAGTAGGATTTGTATTAAAAAGTTATTTGATTTTGAATAGGATTCAAAATTTTTGCCTATTTAAAGAGACCTTCCCTAAGGCTCTTTAGATCTGATTTATAGCAGCCCATGCCTCCCATAAGAGCTCCCCACACCTTCTGTTGGGTATAAAATACCCGCAGCCGAAATCGACAGCGGAACGGCTCCGCCCGGACTCCTATGGGAGCCGGGCTCCTCCATCAACAACAGAACGGCTCCGCCCGGACTCCTACGGGAGCCGGGCTCCTACATCGACAGCGGATCGGCTCCACCCGGACTCCTACGGGAGCCGGGCTCCTCCATCGACAGTGGATCGGCTCCGCCCGGACTCCTACGGGAGCCGGGCTCCTCCATCGACAGCAGAATGGCTCCGCCCGGACTCCTACGGGAGCCGGGCTCCTCCATCGACAGCGGATCGGCTTCGCCCGGACTCCTACGGGAGCCGGGCTCCTCCATCAACAGCGGATCGGCTCCGACCGGACTTTTACGGGAGCCGGGCTCCTCCATCAACAGCGGATCGGCTCCGCCCGGACTCCTACGGGAGCCGAGCTCCTCCATCGACAGCAGAACGGCTCCGCCCGGACTCCTACGGGAGCCGGGCTCCTCCATCAACAGCGGATCGGCTCCGCCCGGACTCCTACGGGAGCCGGGCTCTGCCATCGACAGCAGGGTGGCTCCGTCCGGATCTCTACGGGAGCCAAGCTCCGTCCCCAGTCTCCGACTTCGGTATCGGCTGCTGGAGCCGGACTCCACCCATGACCTCGTCCGAAAGGGGGACTCCTCCCGGACTCCTACAGAGGCTGAACTCCGACCACTGTCGAGCCCCGATCAACAGATCCGCTTCCCTTGGCGGATCATGATAACAACCATGATCCTGTTCCACTTCCTGTAGCGGATTTCGTGCGGCTCCATCACCCCCTGCGGCGGACCCATTACTCTCTGACAGGCTGTGTCAACAACTATGATGCTGCTCCGCTCCCTGCGGCAGGTGCTGCACGATCCCACTACTCGCTGACAACTAGCAGCAACGGACACTGCTCCACTACCTGCAGTAGGCCCTACGTGGCGGGCAGTGACGATGGCCACGGGTCTACCCCACTATCTTTCGCAATCAATTCCCCTGACCATGGACGGCCCACTACCCGGCGGTTACAAATGTCGCCATCAATTCATTTGCCTCCTCCGCCTATAAAAGGGGGACCCAGATACGTTATTCTTTAAGCTCATTCTCCTTATCTCAAAACTCTGCTAAATTCTCCGTTCGAGCACTCCATTCTTGTTGAGGCAGAGAACTGACTTGAGCGTCGGAGGGTCTTGCCGGAGCAACCCCACCTCCGGTTTAGACTTCCCTTGCAGGTCCCGGCGGCGACCGCGGCTTCCCCGACTCCAGCTTCTCCGGCGCAAGCGGATTTTTGCACCAACAGGATTGGCGCTACAGGAAGGGGCCTGTGTCTTCGCGGCACCCTTGTTCTTGAAGGAGCGCTCAACAGACCCGCTTCCGGCCATCTTTTCCGGTATCCAATCCTCTTTTCCCCATCCGATGCCCTCTCGCGAGGTTTCTGCACAACTACCTCCGGCTATGGTTGCCGGTAAAGGGTGGCCGGATGACCAGCCTTCGCCGGATTCCGTCAACGTCATCTCGGGGGAATCCCGGCAGGGGACAATCAGCACATCAGTTGCACCCCTCAAGCGGCAAAAAGTTGAAGAGCCCATAGCCTTCACTGAAGAAGATGCCCAGGGAGTCCAATTCCCTCATAACGACGCGGTCGTAGTTTCCTTGAACATAGCAAATTATGACGTCCGTCGCATTCTCGTCGACAACGGAAGTTCGGCCGACATCTTATTCTACAGTGCCTATTCGAGAATGGCCACTCTTGGCAGTCATCTAAGGCCGATGTGCTCCCCCTTGATAGGGTTTACTGGTGACGCCGTTCCGACGGAAGGAATGATAGCTCTAACTGTGACCGTGGGTCAGCATCCAAAGCAGTCCAGAGCCCTGGTGAATTTCCTGGTGGTAAAGGCGCCGTCTGCCTACAATGCAATTCTTGGCCGACCCGGCCTCAATGCCCTTAGAGCCGTTGTTTCAACCTACCATTTGAAGTTGAAGTTCCCCACTGACAAGGGGATTGGAGAAGTTCGGGGAGACCAAGCGCTAGCTAGGCACTGCTACAATATTGCCCTGCAAAGAAGCGATCAAGCGGACCTCTGTCCAGTCGACGGGTTGGATGCGCGCGACGACCTCACTGAAGAGAGGGGCGGCCCGATCGAGGACCTAATACCAATTCCTTTGAATGATGGGAATGTGGAGCATGTGGTGTTAATCGGCTCCAGCCTGGAGGAGGAGGTGCGGACGCATCTCGTGGATTTCCTCCGAAGGAATGCGGACGTTTTCGCATGGGTCCCGGCGGATATGCCGGGGATTGAGACAGAAGTCATGGAACATCATCTGGCGGTCGACCCTAAACATCGGCCAACAAAAGAGAAGATCCGGAATCATGCCCCGGAGAGGCAGAAGGCGATAGCCGAGGAAGTGGATAAACTTCTCAAGGCCGGATTCATCAAGGAGGTCAATTATCCAGAGTGGATCTCCAATGTTGTCTTGGTCAAGAAAGCAAACGGCAAGTGGAGGATGTGTATCGACTTCAAAAAGCTGAATAAAGCTTGCCCAAAGGACATCTACCCCCTTCCCAGGATCGACCAACTGGTGGACGCTACCTCGGGCCATGAGCTTCTCACTTTCATGGACACATTCTCCGGCTATAACCAGATTAGAATGGCATCGAAAGATGAAGAAAAGACTGCTTTTATCACTAATCGCGGCCTTTACTGCTACAGGGTTATGCCGTTCGGCCTCAAGAACACGGGTGCAACCTATCAACGACTGGTGAACAAGATCTTCAAGGAGCAGATCGGCCGAAACATGGAGGTTTATGTGGACGATATGCTCGTGAAAAGCAGGTCTTTCGGAAATCATGTAGCCGACCTCGAGGAAACCTTTGGCGCTCTTCGAAAGTATAGAATGAAGCTGAACCCGACCAAATGCGCCTTTGGAGTAACCTCAGGAAAGTTCCTGGGCTTCATGGTGTCGGGGCGCGGGATCGAGGCCAATCCGGAAAAATTCGCGCCATCCACAATATGACTGCCCCAAGGTCGATCAAGGAGGTTCAATGCCTCACGGGAAGAGTCGCGAATCTTAATCGCTTTGTCGCAAGGTCGGCCGAACGATGTCTGCCCTTCTTTCAAGCCCTCAAGCAGCCGAAGAACTTCTGTTGGACCCCTGAATGCCAACAGGCATTCGAAGAATTGAAAAGCTACCTTAGCTCGCCCCCACTACTGGCGAAGCCCGAGCCTAAGGAGGAATTATTTTTGTACCTGGCGGTCTCTCCCACAGCCCTTGCAGCTGTCCTTGTTAAAGAGGAAATGAAAGTCCAGCGACCAGTCTACTACATTAGTCGCGTGTTGAGGGATGCCGAGACCAGGTATACTAAATTAGAAAACTGACCTACGCCTTGTTGATTGCAGCTCGGAGACTCAGGCCTTACTTTCAAGGGCACACGGTGACGTTACTCACCGACCAACCGATCAAGGCGGTTTTGCACCGAGCTGATATCTCCGGAAGAATGGCGAAATGGGCCATCGAGCTCACAGAATTCGACATCAACTACAAGCCTAGACCGGCGATAAAAACCCAAGTGTTGGCAGATTTCATAGTAGAATGCACCATCCCCGAGGAGGCCGAACCTGAGCAAAACAAAATTGACGACTTGAGGACTCAGCCGAACTCCCCCGACGAAGAAGCCAGTTCGCCCGATAGCTTTTGGACCCTCCATGTGGACGGATCGTCCAACATGGCAGGCGCGGGTGCAGGCCTGATCTTGACCAGCCCGGAGGGAGTCGTTGCGGAGTACGCTCTGCGTTTTCGAATTCCCCGAACAAACAATGGAGCGGAATATGAAGCCCTGATCGCAGGATTGAGGATCGCCAGGGAGCTCGGAATAGGTCAACTCCGGGTGCACAACGATTCCCAACTTGTGGTGGGGCAAGTCAGCGGGAGCTTGAAGCGCGGGAGGACAGTATGGCCAAATATCTTGAGAAGGTGAAGGAGTTCATCCCTGCCTTTGGCAATTTCGACATCAGGCAAATTCCAAGGTCGGAGAACACAGAGCCGATCTTCTCTCCAAACTGGCGACATCGGCTCCGGCCGAATTGCCAAAAGGCGTCCTCTTTGAAGTTTTAAAACAACCGAGTACGGAAGAACCGCGACTCGTAATGGAGATCGACCACGAGCCCAGCTGGGTCGACCCGCTAATAACCTATCTTAGAGATGGGATTCTCCCCCAGGATGCGAAAGAAGCCCGAAACTCCGAAATCAAGCCTCCCGGTACATCCTTTATGAGGGCAAATTGTACAAAAGATCGTACTCCTTGCCTCTCTTGAGATGCCTCCGACCCTCAGAAGCTGACTACGCTTTATGGGAAGTGCACGAGGGAGCTTGCGGAAGCCATTTAGGTGCCAGGTCTCTATCCCACAAGCTACTCCGCCAAGGGTATTACTGGCCAACAATGCACCATGATTCAATTGAATATGTCAAAAAGTGTGATCGATGCCAGAGATACGCCAACGTCCAGAGACAACCTGCTACCGAGCTTACACCCTTGAGTGCCCCATGGCCTTTTGCGCAATGGGGAATGGATATTCTTGGCCCCTTTCCCATGGCGTCTGGTCAAAGGAAATTCCTCCTTGTAGCAATCGACTACTTCACCAAATGGGTCGAGGCCGAGCCACTAGCCAAAATCACAGAAGCGAAAGTGCAGGATTTCGTCTGGAAATCGATCGTGTGCAGGTTCGGTTTGCCTAGAACCCTCATCACTGATAATGGACGGCAATTCGCGGGAGCCAGATTTGCTGAATTCTGTGAAGACCTAAACATCTCCCACAAATTCACATCAGTGGCCCATCCCCAGGCGAACGGCGAAGCCGAGGTAACAAACAGAACCCTTTTGCAGGGGATTAAGACCAGGCTCGAAAAAGCAAAAGGAACTTGGGCGGACGAACTTTATCATGTGCTATGGGCTTATCGGACCACCCAGAGGTTGCCTACAGGAGAGACTCCCTTTGCTTTAGCCTTTGGTACGGAAGCCGTCATCCCGATCGAGCTTAAACTCCCGTCGGCACGAGTCGTGGCATTCGACGAACCCCAAAACGCGCAAAGTCTCAGAGCCAACCTCGACCTACTGGAAGAAAGGCGGGAGATTGCTCAGGTTCGAATGGCAGCCTACAGACAGAAAGTTGCCCGATATTACAACGCCCGAGTCAAGAACAAGGCATTCAAAGCAGGGGATCTAGTGCTCCGACGAGCTGCTGTCTCACAACCACAGGGCCAGGGGAAGCTTGCCCCAAACTGGGAGGGACCTTATGAGGTCAAAGAAGTAGTCCGACCTGGAACTTATTATCTAAGGAACTCGGAGGAGCCGACCTCCCGCGACCGTGGAGCTCAGAAAACTTACGGATGTACTACCAGTAATTTCGTCCTAATCAAAAAATGCGTGCCCATTTGTCTTAGGACAATTCAAGCAGACGGTATCAAAAACGAGAGGGCAACCTTATAAAAGTCGAAGGCCCGGTTCTTTTAGACCGGATGGGGGAGAGGCCTTGCAACGCCCATATGTGCCCCCACAGCCCTGTTAGGGACAGGAGGAGAACCTCGCCCTAACTTGAGCAAAGTCGAAGGCCCGGTTCTTTTAGACCGGATGGGGGGAGAGGCCTTGCAACGCCCATATGTGCCCCCACAGCCCTGTTAGGGACAGGAGGAGAACCTCGCCCTAACTTGAGCAAAGTCGAAGGCCCGGTTCTTTTAGACCGGATGGGGGGAGAGGCCTTGCAACGCCCATATGTGCCCCCACAGCCCTGTTAGGGACAGGAGGAGAACCTCGCCCTAACTTGAGCAAAGTCGAAGGCCCGGTTCTTTTAGACCGGATGGGGGGAGAGGCCTTGCAACGCCCATATGTGCCCCCACAGCCCTGTTAGGGACAGGAGGAGAACCTCGCCCTAACTTGAGCAAAGTCGAAGGCCCGGTTCTTTTAGACCGGATGGGGGGAGAGGCCTTGCAACGCCCATATGTGCCCCCACAGCCCTGTTAGGGACAGGAGGAGAACCTCGCCCTAACTTGAGCAAAGTCGAAGGCCCGGTTCTTTTAGACCGGATGGGGGAGAGGCCTGCAACGCCCTAATGTGCCCCCGCAGCCCTGTCAGGAACAGGAGGAGAACCTCGTCCTGACATGAGCAAAGGGAAGCCCGGACTCCTACGGGAGCCGGGTCCCTACGCCAAGAAGACTTCGCCCGGACTCCTACGGGAGCCGGGTTCCGCCAAGAAGCTTCACCCGGACTCCTACGGGAGCCGGGTTCCCGCAAAGAAGACTTCACCCGGACTCCTACGGGAGCCGGGTCCCGCCAAGAAGACTTCACCCGGACTCCTACGGGAGCCGGGCCCCGCCAAAGAAGACTTCCGGACTCCTACGGGAGCCGGGTTCAAGAAGAAAGGGGGAAGAGACTTCACCCAGACTTCCCGGACTCCTACGGGAGCCGGGCTCCCGCCAACATCAGCTACAGGACAACTCCGCCCGGACTTCTACGGAAGCCGGACTTTACTTATGACTTTGTTGCAGAAAAACTTTGCCCTGACTCTTACGAGAACCGAGCTACTCCAACTTCCGGAGGGCTTCTCCGTTCGGACTATCAAGGGAGCCGAACTTAGCCGACTTCAGCGGAGAAAAATCCAAGCAAACCTGACAAGTGGGTATCCCCGAAGGACATAAAAGCCGAAAAGAAGCTCGCGAATGACGACCCCACATGAACTGAAAAAGGTCGCCGACGACCTGGAACGACGTAACACAGCAAAGAGAAGGAAAGGAAAATGAAGAAGTTCGGCAGCAACTATTTAACACAAGATGCAAACAAGGTACTGAAATCACTTTTTCATTTAACAGAAGTACACGTTACAGGACCCGGTGGGTCAGGAAAAAAGAAGATACACGTCATCGCAAGTATCGCGAGCACGGTTCGGGCAGGACGAACCGGAGTCGCTCCGAGCTACGAACTCCGTCTCTATCCTTC